>NC_056751.1:769589932-769692432 GCF_019279795.1 Protopterus annectens
TTAATTGTGTCTGTAACTTCTTTATACGTAATTTGATTTTGGACTTCTAATTTTACTTGTTCTGGAATTTTCTTAAGTTTAGAAGAAGTTAATTCCAAGTTCAAGATATTAACTTGTGAGGTTCTTGTTTTGTAATGTTCTGTGTGATGATATTTAAAGGCATCAAGAACATCTCCTATAGCAGATACTTTCTTTGTACCCTCGTGTAATACACTAACAATGATTTTAGCTTTAGATTGCATTTTGATCCTCATTGATAAGGTATGCATATGTTTAGATATTGTGGCATAGGAGTTTATTTTAATCTTTGTAAAGCCAAGTTAGTCTTATGATGTAGCATTTCAATATATTGTTTACATCTTCTATTTTCTTTTTATTATCAGGATAATTTGTGGTCATATTAGAGTTAATAACAGTTGGGATTGTATATTTTGTAATTCTGATTCCCATTCTTTGATTTTATTTTTGAAGCATGTTCTACCATATATATACACTTTTAATGAGTCCCAGATCATAACTATATTAATCTCTGATGTATAGTTATTTTGAGAAGAAAATGAAGTGCCAAAACTAGCCAGCATTTAAATTCTTTAATTTTTGTGATTTAAGATGGAATTCTTGTTGTAAAGGTTAATTTGTTATATTCTATTTGAAATTTAATAACAAAAGAATTGTGATCATAGATAAGGCAGGCAAGTATGGAAAAATACATTTTTGAGTTTAAATCCTGAGAAACATAAATTTTATATATTCTAGTTTAAGTGCCAGCTCTATGATCTTGGTGACGGAAGTTTAATGAATTATTTTCTTTTATACTAAATCTGTCAAATAAGTTAAATGTCTCAGTCCACTTTTAATCAGTTTGCAGTAGAGGTGAGACATAGATGTCTCTTATTAGTAGTATCAGAGTAATCTAAGATGCAGTTAAATCCCCCTCCTATTATTAAATTACCTTTATATATGTTAGCAATAAGGTCTAAATGTTTTTAGCAATCCCTACTCCCATGTCAGGAAACCAGTATATACTTACTAAAGTCCAGATCCTATTGTTGAATTTCAGTGTAACCAGAGATATAAGACCCTATTTATCCTCATATTTGTGAATGATTTGAGGATTAATAATGTTTTTTCATAAGATCATTACTTCTCTAGTCTTTGATTTATAGGAAGAATGAGCTAATATTAGATAGTCATTAGAATTCCATGTGTTATTTTAAAATGAGTTTCTTGAAGAAAGACTGCTGGTGTTTTATTTAATTTTGAATACCTTATCAAGTTTGATATCTTTCTTGGATTATTGAAGTCATTAGTATTAAAAGATAGTAACATTAGTTCCATATGTGGTTGTAGTTGAGAGTTTAGATTTGTTATTAATGCTCATTTCTATTACCCAATTTACCTCTCTTAGCAATGATATTATCTAGATACCCAAAAGTTTAAGAATATTATGAAGCCAGTATTCCTTAGCATTAGATATTTAGTAAGTCTTGAATCAGGCATGAAAAAGAGAAAAAAAATAACTCAAAGGATATTATATAAAACAAATTAAACGTAAAATAAATAATTTCTCACATCCAACATAGAATGAATAACATTCCTAGTCCAATAGATAAACATTGGTCTATCAGACTACTCTCATACCTCATCTAACAATGCCTATATGACCTCTTAAAGATAAAACTTAAAGCAGACTACTTAACAAATACATTGTGAGATGAAACATTGTAGATGTATTTCCTTGTATATTTTATGATATGGAAATTAAGTGATTATAAATTATAAAATTCCAAAATGTTACTAATAATTGCATAATGTATACAATGTCCCATCTCATAGATGAATTATATAATTTGTATGTCATGACAGTGTATATTTGGTATTATATTCAGTTTAATATATAAATTAATGGTTCTTCTCAAAATTAAAATAGTATGCATTGCACAAATATATTCACAGTTATATGATTCAATTTATGAAGAATTCCCAACTCTTACCTAAGCACTTCTTAAATAAGGTATATTTTGCCAACTACTACAAAGCTAAATTTAAACTCATCATTAAGCTACTAATTAACTATTAATAATATATACATTCTCAGGGGGAGAGATTTAAATCAGTTTGACAATACATCTTCTTAAGATAAAAAAGAAATCGGTAATAAAACCAAACTTCTTTTATTCCAGAATAATCCAGTAAGTGCTTTTATCTCCCAACACTGAGACTTCATCAGACTGAATTACATATTAAATACATTCAACTTAAATAATTAAATCAACTCATCACATGATATTACAGAAGTTAATGATTTAACCCCTTCCTTCTCAAATACGCTATAAAATCCTCTAGGCTGTTTAGCCCTGGAGGGTGGCAAGCATTAAGTCTAACCTGCTATGAATACTCAAGCCACCCAAGTTCTTCCTCCACATTAAATAAGACAAAGGTAAGCTGTCTGCTAAAATCAACAAAAAGAATTTGCAGAATAATGCATACCTGGATTTTTCTAGTATGCATTCTATGAATATCAAAAAAACTATAGTAAAGGGACAGTTGATGAGAGTCCATCAATTAACTACTAATAATGCAGATTTTTACAGTGAAAGTGAAAATTTGTGTTGCAAATTTGTAGCCAGAGGTTATTCTAAGAAATTGGTCAGCAACAAATTTGAGGAGATTAGTGAATTTAGGAAGAATGGCAATTATCTTCCTAAAGTGGATGTCAAGAAAGATTATAGGACTGCTGTGCAAATTCTCAATAGTGTTGATTCAGTAGCCATAAAACAAATTATTAGCAACAAATGGAAAATTTTAAAAAGCAGTGAAGAGGTTTATAAAGCAGTTGGAGATGATCCCAGGTTTGTACACAAAAGAGGGAAAAGTTTTAAGAATTTCTTTCAAAATCAGTTGGGTACTAGACAAACAAATATAAGCAATGACAGTATGCAAAAATGTTATGCATGTAATTTGTGTGATTTGATTTATGAAGGAATCAATTAAATTGTTGTTAGTAATTTTAAAATTAATATTAATAATATTTATATGTGCAAATCCAAATATGTAGTTTATTTAATTATTTGTAGACCATGTGGGGCATTTTATGTGGGACGTACCAATAGAGAATTATACAGAAGAATGTATGAGCACAAAAGGGCAGTGGAGAGTGGTATTGAAAATAATTCCATTGGAAAACATTATAAAATAGGAAACTGCCCTATTGATTTTAAATTTATTGTACTAGGAGCTATTGCTGGTTATGACACACTATTTAATGCAGAGGAAGAACTTGGGTGGCTTGAGTATTCATGGTAGGTTAGACTTAATGCTTGCCACCCTCCAGGGCTAAACATTCGAGAGGATTTTGTAGCATATTTGAGAAGGAAGGGGTTAAAGCTTTGTCCTCTGTAATATCATGTGATGAGTTGATTTAAGTATTTAAGTTGAATGTATTTAATATGTAATTCATTCTGATGAAGTCTCAGTGTTGGGAGACAAATGCATTTACTGGATTATTGCAGAATAAACAAAGTTTGGTTTTATTACCGGATTTTTTTATTATTTTATTTGTTTATTTGGTTTACATTTTGTTTTAGTTAATATATCTTCTTAGTTCAATTACATATAAATAATAAAACATTAACATAGTTTGCTGTTATATATTGCCACTTCATTCCTTTGTGTAACTTATATTCACCAAGAAATTACAGCTACCTGATATTGTTTTGTCAATATGTCAAGCAGCTAATTCCTTCCTTTAATATGTAAGGATAAAACAAATGCATATTTGATTTCTAGAAATGTCATGTTCCAAACAAATGCTAATTATGAATGGTAAATAATGAAGAACTAATACAGTTTCCCATATGGATTAATACATATATAATTAGCAGGGATATTAAGCAGTGCATCCATATGTATAACAGGTAGAAGGTAGCTCATAATTGCTTTAGATAACATTGAGTATATGGCTCCTAATGCAAGGAGTCCTTTCATATTATAGAAGGACACTATATATGTGTGCTGAGTAGAGATAACCTTAAATTTGCACATGAAAATATACAGTCAACGAACACTGTGTAAATAAATAGTTCTAAAGATATTAAAACATATTGAATCCTTCATGTTTACTTTTACTTCCCTTTCATTCAGCTTCCTTGTTCATTTAACTGCTATTTCCTGAGTTTCAAAAGACTTTTTATGAAATCTGGACTTTTGAAATTATTTAAGATACATTTAGCCATTGTTTATCTCATTGGGGGAATGAGTATTTTATTTTGTGCATGGGAAGTGCATCTGGCTATAAATTCCCCTCATTTCTTATTAGTTACACTGGCAGAAGCTGAGACTTGAGCTCTGAAGTTGCGAGCAAGAAAACAGATTATGCTGTGGCTTGCAGAGCTCCTCACGGTTAGTAAAAGCTTCACTTCACTGTTTTAATAGAACTTGTGAAAAAAAGAAAGGGTTGAGCAAATCGTGGCATAAACAGTCACTTAAAAAAGAACAACTCTACTTGATATATGCAATTGTGTGTTTCATTGCACCTCCCATGAGATAAGAATGCCAGAAGTAAAAAAAAGCCATTAATAACAAATTGTTTTCACAAGAAAGCATGTCCTTAAAACAGCAATAAAGTTTAGTCTAATATATTGATTTAGACAATAATGTACAAATGAAGAGAGCGCTTTATTTTCAAACACGTTAACCTAAAACACACATTTTCATTTAAGTACACACAGATACACCGAGATTGATCAGGTTCACCGGAAATTAACAACAAAACAGAAGCTGGTTTTCTTTCCTCTTTTTATGTAACTACCCAAGAAGTTTAAATTTGAATAATCAATACTTATATTCAGTTTGATAAAAAATCATTATTTCTTCTATTAAATTATTTAAATTAACAAGGAAAAATTATCCATGATCAGTAACTAATGAGTTTTATGGCAATTATAAAATAAACTATTTTAACTAAAATGGTAATTATCTTTATCTAATGCTTAATCCTATTTTTTATTGTTTCAATTAATTTGCACTAATTCAAATGAATAAGTGCTTATATTTAGTATTTTAAGATGCTTGTTATCAATTAGATTATACTGATGTAGTAATAATTAAAGGTTAAATATCGGTACCAGAGCTCAAAGATGTCTGCTGCTGGTGCAAGTCATGTTGCTGATGTTAAATGGAGATACTTCCTAAGACTTGTTAAAATGTAGTAAGAAATATTTAAGTTGATTTTAAATAAAGACAAACTGTTGCATATTAGCTAATACACAAGTCGTTTAGAAGTTGATGCTTTGAGAGATTTAGCAGTAGTAGTAGTTATAATAGTGTAGGTGGCCGCAGTGGTGCAGTGGTTAGTGTTGCCACCTCACAGCAAGAGGTTCTCCAGTTCAATCCTCGGCTGGGGTGCCTCCTATTCAGAGTCTGCATGTCCTCCCTGTGGTCATGTGGGTTTCCTCCAGGTGCTCCAGTTTCCTCCCAAAGACATGCTGTAGGTGGATTGAGCACTCTAAATTGGTCCTAGGTGTGAGTGGGTGTGTGTGTGCCTTCTGTGGAAGGTTGGGTGCCGGGCTGGCAACTCAACACCATAAAACTCCACTACCAATCATGAACAGACAGATGATCTGCTGTTGCAACACCTAACCAGGAAAAGCCGAAAGAAGAAGTAGTTATATTAGTGTCTGTCATTTGTTTCTTCTATCTGACATCAGTTTAAGAGTTCTTGTCAGTAAATCACTTTAGAAAAGGAGAAGACCAGTCTATATCCTCTGGAATAGGCATTATGTTGTTGTATTTGATGAATAGAGAAGCTTCTTCTAAACTGTTAAAATTCTCACTTCATTTGAAAGATAGATTTTTATTTTGGCTGGATAGATAAGTTGAGCTTTAATATTGCTCAGTTTGAGCACTTTTATAAGTGGACAGCTTTTTTCCTCATGTCCAGTAGTCAGGTGGAATAATCATTATCAAATAATAATCATTATCAAATCTGATCTGGTTCTGGTTGTATTTCAGAGGGCCTTTTCTTTAAGGTGAGAAGCTGAAACTTGTTCTTACATATCTCATAAGTCAAATACTGTTACTGTTCTAAACGCTTATGTTTTCCAATCAACAGATCAAAAAATTACTAATAATTATTTTTCCAGTTGCCTTCATAAATGAGTGCATCATATCATTTGATACCCAGAAAATGCCAGCGTTTAAGGGGAGCAAGCTATTACATTGGAATCAATTTCTTTCAGCTAACAAAATAAACTCTGTAGATTATTTGATTGCCAGATATAGTTTACAGGGGTCTATATGACAGTATCAAATGGACTAAATAGCGAATGCTATTTAGTCGATCCGATACTGTCAAAATGGCAAAATAGCGAAGTCACGGAACATCAAATTTTTTCCCAGGGAAAAAATTCTGTGGGCCATCTTCGGGACTTTGCCATTTCTTCTACTATGGTGCCTTCTCGGGGTTGGTATATTTAAGTAGTGGGGTGTGGGGAGGTGAAACCCCCCACTTAAATTTGCGTTTAAGTTTTTTTTTTTTTTTTACGGAGCAGTGAATTTTTTCCCTGGGAAAAAATTCACTGTTCCACTTGTTCGATATTTTGTTGTTTAGATATTATCGGTACGATGAAATAGCGTTCACTATTTTCATCGTGCACTAATATAATATACATGCGTTTACAGAGCTCTAATTGGCTTGACATCCAAACTTGCAAGGAATTCATACATACCAATATCTTCACTACAGGCATACAACAACAGTACCCCCCAAAATCTTAGATTTCATCTCAACCATTTTTAATGGTACACTTAAGAACACCTCTTTCATATCTATAACTTATAAGATACTCAGAAATTACTTTGGTAAAAGATATTTCTTTTTGGAATTATTCTACTAAAGTAAATAGACAAAAAATCTTAGCAAAGGATAAAGCGCTTTGTTTACAGTCGGTGAAAGGGTCCACATCTTCCCTGTTTTGTTAAGTATACACATGGAAATTATTGTACAGATGTTTTCTTACACCACACAGATTGACAATAATATACAAGAATGATGAAGTAAAATGCTGGAGATGTGGATATTTTGATGCTGACTGGATACACATGGTTGTTAATTGTAAAGTAATATCTCCAATGCTGGAGATGTGGATATTTTGATCCTGACTGGATACACATGGAATTGTAAAGTAATACCTCCAATGCTGGAGATGTGGATATTTTGATTGTGAATGGATACACATGGTTGTTACTTGTAAAGTAATATCTCCATTTTGGTTAGATTTTTAGATATCTTTGTAAAGCTTTATGGAATGACAGCTGTATAATTTCTGATTCTCTTATTCTTTTCAATGTTCCTGTTCCTGAAACCATTCCTAAAAAAACACATATTTTTACTGTGGTCAATTTTTTCTATAGCAAGGAAATCTGTTACTAAAAATTGGAAATCTCAATCTACTCCTCTCTTTAAAATTTAATTTGTTCACCTAGCAAAGTCTATCTGTAGAAATGAGATTGCTACTCTATAAATGAGAACAAATAACACAACCCATGACTTATTTGTTGGAAGAAATTGTTTACCATTTTAGAAAAATGCTAAGTGCTTTCTCTATGTATATTATTTTTTTCTGTTATTTATTTATTTTTTTTTTGTTGTGGACACTGTATAGTTTATTTTGTTTTATTCCTGTTATTACATTGTTAAATTATTGTAAAATGAATAAAAACATTTTTGAGATAAAAACTTTAGGAGAGCTGTGGTAATGCTATGCCCTGGTCTGAAGCCAAATGTATCATTAATTGATTATGAATGCATTTTTCAAGAATTTTTGAAAGGGGAGAGAATGGCAGCGAGTCTAAAGTTGGATATATCATTGGAGTTACTTCCCTTGTGAATTGGAATGATGTGAGTTTTTTCCTGAATGGCTGGAACATAAATTCCTGAAGAGACCTGGATACTGGAAAGGAAATAGAGCATCTGCGATTTTTTAGGAAATCACCAGGAATTTCACCTGGAGCTAGTGTTGTTGTTGTTGTTGTGTCTTTCGGCTTTTCCCAGTTAGGGGTCACCACAGCAGAACTCCAGTCCGCTAATGATTGGTAGTTGATTTTTACGTGCCGAGTTACCAGCCCTGACGCACAACCTTCAACGAAGGTAGGTCCATTCACACATGTCTCCATGCAGAAGACACTCTAGCTGAGAATCGAACCGGACAGCGTCTTACTGTGAGGCGACAATGCTACCACAGCACCTTCACCTGGAGCTAGTGTACTTGGTTTAATTTGTTTGAAGTATTTCTTGAATATTGTGGTAGATAATAGCTAAAAAGAAAAAGAGTGAATATTAATAGAAATGAGTGGTGAGACTGAATAGGATACAGTCAGATAATTAGAGGCAGTTGATTTGTTTTGAGTTTGGTTGTGATGTAGTTTAGCAATGCTACAGAAAACGTGATCATTAAAAGACATTTCTTCCAGGAACCAATGGTAGGATAACCATTTGAACTGTCAGGACCCACCTAGAGTGAGTTCCAAAATACAGAGACTGAATGGCCAAAAGAACAAACTCAAATGCACTAAGTCCAACATGCTGTTTGTAAGAGTATTCCCTTTTCTCTGAGGTATGGCAACCTCAGAGTTGATGCATATAAGTTTGAGGGTGTGAAGGTGTATATCTGCAAGTTTAAAAGAGAAGAGAGATTGTCAAAATTTGTTTTTCTCCTGCAGTTTTGGTCCTTTTTTATTTGCCTTATCAACATTTGGCATTTTCAGTGCCGGCATTTCATAGGATCATGGGATCATAGGAATGAACTAGGCTATTAGCCCTGAGGCTCTTACATGCCTAGCCAAGAATTTAGCCCATGTTCTGACAAGTCAACACCTGATGTCCCCGGCCAGCAGGGATACAGGTGGAATCCCAGTGGTGCATTTTCTGTTCCCCATCCAGTTATCCAGGTTGTACTTAAAAAGGGTTAATGAGGTATTCTGCTTGACATGGAGAGGAAGTCTATTTCATAGAATGGGAAATCTCTGAAAGACAAATCTGTCCCACCAACAAGTCCTATTGAGTTCACGCATGTGGGTTACTCAAGTGGAGTTTGACTTGACTATATGCAGCAGTCCCATCAAGGCAGGGTCTGAAATTACTTTGTATGCCAGCCAGAGGTCACCTCTGAGGAGTCTGTAAGAGAATGAGTAGAGGGACAGGGCTTTTAGCCTATCTGTGTAAGATAGATTTTTGAAGCCCTGGATTCTTCTGGTGAGGAACCTCTGTGGTCTCTCCAGCTGTTGCATGTGCTTTGTGAGGTACATGTCAAAAGGGGCATTGTACTCAATAATTGGTCTTATAAGGGAAAAATACAGGGATGCTAAGACCTTCTTGTGTCTGAATGAGATACCCTCACTAATGAGGTGGGCCATGTAGATAGATTTCTATGCAATGGAGGTTATTTCAATAGGAAGTCAGTGGTGGTTAGGGTTTAGTTGTCCAGTAGAGCCAGAGTGTAGTATTTTAGATTTGGTGACCAAAAATTGGGTAACTATTTAGAAAATTTGATTAATAACATTTCTTGTCAAGTTTTACTTGACATTTGGCTTTATTTTGTATGTATTTATATTGCTGAAAATTGTTTTCAGTTTTATTATTGAGCTATGCCTTCCAGTTTTATCTCTATTCTTCATTAATTTCCTGGTGGTGGGATTAAACCAATGAGCAGGGTTGTTTTCAACTCTTTTAAAACTAAGAGGGGCGCATGCTGTTTAGCAGTTCCATACATATCTTATTAAAACAGTCAACAGCATCATTTAGTGGCAAGAAATTTAGGATGTTCCAGTTTTGAGACTGTAGTGAAATGTTAAGCAATTCTGGGTCAAAGCTGTTCATGTTGTGAGAGGATTAATATATGGGCAAGTGGTCATTAAGTGTGCTTTTGCTAAAGTACTGTAGGAGTTTATATTGTTAGGGTGACTTATTAATAGCCAGTCCATTTTTCACGCTGAATCTGGTAAGACAAATTATAATTTGAGAGAAATTGTATAGGTTTCTACTAAAACTGGTTATCCTAGAGGTTGACTTGACAGTCGATGTTAACGTCACCTAATATAATTGCCTCTGTCTGTACGTTGGTGGATAGCCAGGGTTGGATGTCCTCCAATGTGCTGATATTTTCTCCAAGTAGGATATAAAGGGCTGCTATACATATTGCTTTGTGTGGTTTTAGTTTAGGTTACTTAGAAGTAGTTCAGCATTGAGGAAGGAGGCTATGGGAGATGGCAAAGGTGACAGGTTTATGCTGCTGTTTTACATTATTGTTCCTCTCTCTCCTGCTTTTATTTATTCTATCAGCTGTAAAGATATTAATTGTCCGGGGATCTCTATGTTAGTAATATAAGGTTTTAGCTAAAATTCCATTATCACTAATATGTCAGGGGAGTGATATTTTATGCATGAGTGTAGTTCTCAAATTTTGTTTGCAATACTTCTGAAGTTCATGTGGACTACATTGAGTTTCTTTTTGCGATTCGTTATTTTGTGGAGAGAGGAATTTAGGTTATCAGGCATGGTTGATTTATTATTTGCGGAGTAACCTGGTGCCTGAGAGGGTCCATGGTTTGGGTAAATGTCATCTGCTAGCAGTAGATTCAGCAGTATACTTTTATGAATGTGATGTTTTAGTTTTTGTGGAACAGCGGGTGAGAATACCTTTGAAGCCTTTTTGAAAGTAAGAAATATTTTAGGATTAATGAGATTTGTGTAGTGATTTTTATATAAGTGAGGAGGTGTACTAAACAGGATGGATGATGGGCTTACATTGTAATCACATGTCTTTTCAGAGCAGGTGACTTATTCATGGAGTTGTGTTTGATAAGATGTAGACTAGGTTTGTAACACAACTATGAGGGAAGTTAGAGTGAGACATATCATGGGTAGAGTGGTGAATTTAGGGTCTGAGATGTTTTGAAGGAGGGCATATTTAGATAGTATAGAGTAGAGTACAGGTATTGTCAGTCATAGTAATAAGGAGAAATGGGAAGTTGCTATTGGTTGGCTAGGTTTAGGTGGAAGGAAATTGTGAATTGGTAATATCATTTTGTGTGTGTGTGTGTGTGTGTGTGTGTGTGTGTGTGTGTGTGTGTGTGTGTGTGTGTGTGTGTGTGTGTGGAGCAAAGTATTTGTCATTTCTAGCAATAAGGAGACATAAGAAGTAGTTGAAATATTTAATGCCTTTGATTTTCTGGGTAAGATCCTTTGGGGCCTTTACAGTTGAGCTATATGCTTAGATTTATATATACCTAAGGGAGTATTGTATACAATGATGGGTCTGATAAGGGAAGGCTACAGTGGTAGTATGACAAGTTTTGAGTCGTGAAGACATTCCCTTGGAAAGTTATTTAGTTAGATAGAAGGATTTCCGAACTATGGTGATTATATGACAGAGAATTATCCATATAAATACCCAGGTCTCTTATAACCATGTCTGTCTGAAGAGCAGTATCATTTACAACCTATGAAGTAGGAAGAGCTTTTTTTATTTTACCAAAAGCAGGACTGCAGCCCCCCCCCCCCACGTGTAAGATATAACAGAAAAAGAGAAAGAAAAAAAAATGCACACAAAATCCAGACTGACTCACCAGCAGTCTGGATTAGGAAGACAGCAATATCACAGAAGTCTATGCAGTTGACATAACAGACCCTTATGGATGTTACTGCAGGAGAAGGGCATTTTACAACAGAGGTATGACTGCAGGAGAGAAGTGTGTGTGTGTATGACAGGCTTGAACCCTGTACCTTGGGACCCCAGTGGCAAGAACCTGAATTCCATACACCACTGTTTGTAAAAGCTTTGCAGATTTATGCCTCATAGTTGTTCTGTTCTGTTCCTCATAAAATCTGTGGTTTCTGTATTTTTGCATCTTGACACAGTTAGTAGTACAATGGTGCAGTGGTAGCATTGTTGGCCGATAGTTACAAGTTCTCTGGTTTTATTCTTTGTTGTGGTGCCTTTTGTGTGGAGTCTGCATGTTCTCCCTGTGTTTGTGTGGGTTTCCACTGGGTGTTTTGGTATCCTTCCATCTTGCTAAGACATGTGTCTGGAGTGTTTCTCCCTGGGTCTCTGCTAAAAAGTGGCTTTTGCTCCAAGTCAGACTTTCCTGGTTAACAAATGTTAAATAAATAAAAATGGCGAGCATTTGAATTTCAGACGTCATGTTCTTCAGAAAGTACATGGTAACACAAAACCTTTTATTCTACCAATTTTTTACAAGGAGCTGAGAGCTGTAGGGGAGCAAAAGTTTAGTGCTGCTTATGCTGAGTCTGCTTGTATTGTTAATAGCATAACAGGTAGTGTTCTTGCTTTTAATGCAGAAGACTGTGGGTTCTATTCCCACAATAGGTAAATGCATTGCTGATACTGTACTATGTTGTAAAGGGGGTGGATACTGCAGTCCTTTTTTGGTGAAGATACCTTGCAACTATGAACCTGTTATTAGTTTGCCATCCATTCCCTACTGAAATATTACTAGCTTATCTTTTTTAATGTAACATAGGCAATTTATTCCTCAAGGGCAACAGGCACTTTATTTGTAGATGAAACAATGAAATATAAAGTTGTTTGCTAGCAGCAACCTCTTCATTAGTTACAGATCTCTTTAATGTGGAATTATTTAGATGACTTTTACTTCTTCAGAGATTGTGCATATTTACTGATACTGGTGGACTGTAGAAGTTTGAGTAGACTTTTATTTTGGAAATGTTCTGAATTGGGCAGTTTTGTCATTACTGGTGCATGCATTTTGTTTCATTGTTTACTGGAAAAATGTTCAAAACAATAAATTTAAAATGCCTTCTAAAACTGTACTGTATTGTACAAGGAATATAATTTAATACAATCAGGAAGGTGTATCAAAGAGCATGTGTATGTTTCAAAGGGGCCTGTGATTTGAAAACAGCCCTAAGTTAATCTTTATCTACCACTGGAAAAATGTATTTTCTTTGAATGTGGGTTTCAATGCTGTTTCAATGAATGTGAGTTTCAAGGGAAGAGAAGTTTTAATGCTAAGTCTGTTTTCATTGTGAGACTGCATTCCTTTGTTTAGTAGATATTTATTAGTGTTTGTGCTGTAAAAAGCAAAATAAAACTTTCAAATTAAGTCCAAATCATCACAGAAGTAAAGCAGAATGCACATTAGTGTTTATGGTAAATGGGGTGAAATAGCCAATTAATGGTTCATTGGAATGGCTGCAGGGGGGAGACTCCATTTGACCATGATTTTGTGAGGGGGGAAGGGCAGCAAACTCAAAGACAGCCCTGGCTGAACTCTGCCTCTCAACTGTCTGGATTTTTGCATAATGAATAGATTTTTGCTTTTTATTTTTGGTTTGTTCCTCATAAAATGTGTGGTTTTCTGGAAAATCATTTAGTAATTAAGTCACTAAATAATGGCAGACACTGAGTTTCAGACTTCATAACCTTCTGAAAAATGCATGCTAAAGCAAGACATGTTATTCTATTAACTGTCTCAGTTTATACAAGAGCAAATTTTAGTACCGTTTATATGTTCCTCCAATATATTTGGCCTTGTCCAGATTTCCTCATTAACAGGTTGAGAGGTACATGCAAATAAATTGCTTTATAGAATTAGGCATAGCCAAACTTCTCAAATGTCCTCAATTTTGGCTCAGAATGTTGCTCTTCCCCTAATAATCCCTCCGCAAAATGGCAATTTTGGAAGAAAACGTGGAGGGTTTACAATTAATAAATAACTGTAATAATTATAGATTATGTTTATTTCAGAAATGCATGTAGATTCTTTTATTTTGTCAGCTGCTCAAGTTAGCAGTACTAATATTAAAAGTGTCCCTTCTTTGACAGGTTCCCAGTGTATTGTGTGGCTATTTTTCTATTTTTGCATCATAGTTTTGGTCCATTTTTCATAAAATTGTGTTTTTTTGGCAAAGAAGTGGCAAATCATTAAAGACTGAAGTTAGAAAATAATGACAGACATTTGAGTTTCAGATTTCATACCCTTCGGAAAATTCATACTAATGTAAGACCTACTATTCTATTTTTTTTCCAAGTTTATAAGAGCAATATTTAAAAAATGTCTTTATTTGTGGGCCTTTGTCCCACTTTGATGTGTGGCTTTGTCCAGATTTCTTGCTCTGAGGTTGATGACAAATGTGTCAGGGCCATCACAGTCAGCCAGAAACATTTCAAATTGTGACATACTTGTTGCACCCCATTCCCCCATGTAGTGACTCTGGATATGTCCAAGCAAGGCAAGGAGCAGTTATGCAGTGTAAATGTGCAATGTATCCTGCCATCCAAGGTAGACACAGGTACTAAAGCGGCTTTTCATCTGTCCTTGATTTTGCAGAATGTTCTGGTTTCTGTCATATTTTTATACTGTTGATTTATGCTTATTATTATTCAAAACGTGCCTGTTGCTCTGTGTTTAAGTAGCAATGCTTTAATGACCATCAGGTAAGCTTGTCTGAGATTGTAAGATGCAAGTAAGTTTTAATAAGCATACTGTTAAAGAACTGCCAACATTGAAAGCCTTTCTGTTGTTGCCATGCAGAGAATACTTACATAACTAGATAATGTATAAGCATTGGGTATTGAAATGCATATGACAGTATTTGTAATAAAGGACAGGATTACATTAGTTTAAGAAGCTCATTACATTTGCTGGAGACTTGCAGTCATCTTTGTAGGCTTTACCTGTAAACTAAACAGAATGCCAACCTATCATGTGTGGTCCATATCCTGTTCAGTAATCCTTTAAGCAATGAATCTTGAGCTTGTTTATTGTTTGCTTTTCATTTTTTACTTTTATCATGTTTTCCCCATGAAACAAGTAGATAGTTGTTGTCAGGCAGCAGGTCTTTTCTGGATAAGAAACATTTTTACAAGTAGGAGTATCACAGATATTGCTACTTTCAGCATATTACTTGGTACTTTAATAAAGCTGAATATAAATTATAATTAGAACTGCAGTGCAAGGAGAAGTGGTATGAGTTGAGTGCTGCTTGTTTTTCTTATACTTGATTTTGACTGGCATTCCAGTAATGTATTTAAAAAGTAATTTATTTTTTCATCCCTCACAACCTTTTTGTTTCCATCTAGATATTAAGTAAGCTGTCATGCTTATGCATTGAAATATTTTGTTTTCTTCTACACATAATTTTGTCTTGATTGGACTCTCATAATGATGGTTTGGTACCCAGGGCAGCGTATTTAATTAAAGTTACAGTTTTTGTGGTTTTGAGCATAGCTCCTCCCCTTTCTAGTTGACCACACCCCTTCCCATTGACCCCACCCATTCAGCTGTCTCCTGCAGCCCCCCTTTGATTTGAAGTCACCACCTGCCACTGACCAAAAGGTACTATGCTGTACTTTGCTGCATTTAACTTCAGACCATTTTCAGTACACCAGGTATGTGCATATTCCAGCCCTTACTATAGCTGTTTACCATTAGTAGATGAGTGAATAACAGTGCACAACTTGCAGTCATCAGAAAATATTATCAACCACACTTTTGGGATATTGGACAGATGTCTGCAAAATAAATGTCAAATAGGAGTGGGCCCAGTACTGATCCTTGTGGTACCCCATTAATTACAAATTTTCATTCAGAGATGGTACCAGCAACTTTTTTCCAAACTTGGATCTGTTGGATAGCAAATGTACAGTCCAGTGGATAAACAGTATTAGGATGAAAATAGTATTCAAAACCTTTGAACAGAGTGAGATATGTTGAGTGCATTGAGTGACAACTCTCCACAATCTCTTTAACCTTTTCTTAGAAGCTTACTATCTTTGGGAAACAGGACCTGCCCTTCACAAAACCAAATTGATTGGGACCTAGATGACATGAATTGCCTGTGTTTGTATTAATGAGTTAATCTTCTTTGGCTTTTCATAGAAGGTGGGTGAGGCTGATGGACCCATGATTGCCTGGATCTATACAGGGGCCACCCTTGTTTAGGGGAATCACAGTGACTATTCTCCAGGCATCAGGCACACATCTTGTGGATAGACAGAGGCTAAAAAGTTTAAATAGAGACTGAAATTATATATTCCTGGCCAGCAATATTGTGTGGTCCAATAGAAACATTACTTTTAGTCTTTGACAGAGATTTTAAGACTTTATCTAAGGCATTTTAAGGAAATGAAATTTTGAGGGATAGTAGAAGCAACAATGTGGGTAGCTGTGATAAAATTAACACTAAATCTGACTACTAATATACCATCTGTATCCTTGGACTTGAAATATTTGATATCATTATAGACAAACTCATTACATTGTTCAACATCATGTCTTAATTTTAGCAATATTGAATAACAATGTGTAGTTTTCTTTGGTATCTCTATTGACCCTAAGCTCATACTTTGCTTTGCACTTTCTAATTGTACTTATAAGCTCCTTGCCAGCATAGGTCAGTGTGGTCCTGAGATAAGGGTATGGCAATTTCTTACAACTTTCTATCATTTTCCTTCTTTTGATAGATAATTTATTCACACATGAGGTCCACCAGAGAGGTTTAATCCTACATTTGCCATTATGCTTAGAGCAGACAGATACTTCCATTTACAGGCACTGTTTAGCTGTTGGTAGAAGTCAGAGGTGACTGTGGCAGTTCTCAAAGATGGGCTCATTTGCAGGGGATTGTTAGGAATTTTGCATGTGTCTTATAAAGCTGAAGTAGGTATGCCCTGGTAAAGTACCTAAAGATGGTCTCATTTGATGGTAGACTGGTACCACTAGCCCTGAGAGAGAAGATGACTGACTTACAGTCAGATTTAACTAAGGATGAGGAGATGAATAGTGGGGCTAGGTTGATAAGGAGCAGGTCAAGGATATTAGAGCCTCTGGTGGGTAGTTTTTAAATTATCTCCAATGTATTAGCATTAACAAAGTCCAGAAAATTCCAAGCTTATCCAGTTTTAGAGGTGTAAGTGTACCAATTGATATGAAAGTAATTGCAATCCCCTAGGAAGACATTAATTTGATTGATATTTAACCCCTCACTGGTGTTACAGTAATTTCCATTATCTTTTGGGGGCATTGACAGGGATGTATACCAAGCAATGAAATAATAGTTGGATTTGTTAATGGGGATTTTGATATCTAGGAGCACTGAGTTAGTCTTCTGGGTAATTTCACATGAGTTTTTAGTAACTGTGACAGAGACAGATACCCCCTTCTCACAGTTACCCAAGGGCTTGAAGGACTATTAGACAGTAAACCCTGGTACAGAGGGAGTGATATCACTGCATTGAAATTATGCCTCAGTAAAGACACAGATATGAATGTGTTTGAGTTGTGCAGGAGAGGCCCAAGTCCAAACTCCTTTTTGTTTAGACTCCAACCACTGAGTAATCCCACCATGATGTTGCTTGAACCGGAGTTTACGTTTGCCATGTAGAAATGTCTAACATAGGTATTCTGCCTAAAAAGGCATTATTGGTTCAGTAAAGGTTTTAACCAGTATGTAGAATCCCATGAATGAGAGATGTAAGCCATCCCTGGCAAAGAGAAAGTCTTATTGACCAACTCCTCCCAGGCAGACACATACTAAATCTGCTTAAAATGAGATCAACTATGTAAGAATTGATATAATTGCAGAATACTGAAATAAACTGGAAATAACTGGAAGAAACTGCAATGAGACTGGAATGACAGTCTTTATCTGTTAATTACCCAGAACTGTGCTGAACAGGTGTCTGTCTCTCCTTTATGGGTGAAATCTTCTTGTACATTTCAGACTAAAGTCTGCACACATTATAGTTCAGTTAAGAATGCTTTGTTATGTACAGTGGAGGTATCCAAATACTCCCTGGGATTCAATTAATTCCATGCAGGAATAGTGCTACTCCTGCACAGAGTGGTTCATGTCTGTGTAGCCACAACAGCATGCCTTGCATATTCATGAAGGCACTCTGCTGTTTAACCTACATGGACACAAACCATGAATGAGTGCAGAGGGTATGTTCAAGTAGTGCATAGGCACTGAACAAGCCTCCTGCACTTTCTAATCATGATCCAGCATAATATTAGAGAATTTGTCTAATATTATGCCAGTATTTTGGAGTCCGCGGACACTTAAATGAAATAAATGATCATTTCAGTGTCCACGGACACTGAAATGCATACAGCAGCAGGAAAGCAATGCAGGGGGTGAGTGACAGAGTCTGTGACACACCTCCTGCATTGTAAAAGTGCCGTACCACACCTCGTAACCTGCTAAAGCAGGAAATGTGTACAAATGCACAAATAATTGGGGATAAAGCCCTGAAAAGGGACACATCTTACATATTGCCTACGCAAGCCCTGAAAAGGGACACATCTTACATATTGCCCTCACAAACTTAGAAAGTTGATAGAAAACAGGTCATACATTAGCATGAATTTCCAAAGGATAGAAGTCTGAAAGTCAAATGTATGCAAATATTCCCTGATAGCAGTCCATGTGGACAAAGGCACAAATAATTGGGGGACAAAACACTAAAAATAGGGACACCATGTAAATATTGCCCTCACAAACCTAGAAAGTTGATAGAAAACAGGATATGTATTAACATGAATGTCAGAGGGATAGAAGCCTGAAAGGCAAATGTATGCCATTATTTCCTGACAGCAGTCTTCAATGACTTGTTAGAGCACCACAATACTCACTATATAATATAATAATATAAGAATATTATTGTATATTTTTATCTAGGCTAAGGAATGTTAAGCGTAGCTAAGCGGGTGTGCATGTTATGGCCCTCTAAATACTATATCCTTAAACAACCCATAGGAGATAAATACAAATATAGAGTTAAAGCTCCCAAGCTGAGATAGTGTAGTGGTTAGAGTCCTGGCTTTACATGCAGGTGTTCACAGTTCAAGTATCAAGACAGGCAAACTATTTTTATATGGGAAAGCAGTGTTAAAATTATTTTTTTAAACTTAAATTATGCAGTAAATGTTTTTTGTCAACCAGGGTAGCGTAGCTGGTGTAAAATGAAAGTGTGAGTGCATATAACATGTGAAACCACCCATGTATACATGAGTGTCCCATACAGTATAGTCACACCCCTTGCAAATGTATGGAAAGCACATAGAGGGATGTCATGTAAAGTAAATTATATACACTTAATAAATGAAGTCAGTATTCTGAAATATTTAATAAATGAAAAGTGAGCAATGGTTAGTAATGCTCAGCTATGCTTGCCAAGTGTAACCATTGCTAAGACATGAATGCTAAGCAGCAAGTAGCTCAGCTAAGTGGATTTGCACACTGTTAAACAGTGCTCAACAACTTCTCCTTTAAGCAGTGTTAAAACTGGCTCAG
Organism: Protopterus annectens; assembly: GCF_019279795.1. Lineage (NCBI taxonomy): Eukaryota > Metazoa > Chordata > Ceratodontiformes > Protopteridae > Protopterus > Protopterus annectens. Next base: position 769,609,269 of record NC_056751.1, read on the forward strand.
CAGGTTTTCACACTGCTTAGCAGAGCTTCACCTTTTCAAAATGGACCAATGACAGCAAAGGGTGGGAATATCGTGCTATTTAAATGGTACAGGCAGGAATACAGCCAATAATCTCTTATAGTCCATCTGTGCAGATACAATAGCTGGCATAGTAGAGGGAGTGCACTTTCGGGCAGAATGCTGGAGCATTCAGGAGTCCAGGGACATGGCTGGACTCCTAGTAAACAATCATGAGGAGAGACTGCTGCAGGGCTAGTACCAGGGCTACAAATAAAAAGCAGAGGCCTGGGACCATCTCGCACATGACCTATCCAGTGATACTGGCATCCTCCAACTGGTGAGCAGGTACGACACCATTATGCTGACTTAAAATGCAGGAATGAGGTGCTCTTGGACCAGTGGATCCAAGATGGATGAGACCGGGATGCTCTAGTAGTGTGTAAGTATCACTATCAAGTATTTTGTAGCAAATACTAGCCTGAGAATGTGATAGACAGATATGCAAAATGTGTGTTTTTCTCCTCTACAGCTGCAGCAGAGAGGGCTGTGAATGTCAAAGTCCATGGTAACAGACTGCTGAGGCTGCATCAACAGGCTGGTGAGAATAAAATTTATTTTGCAGTATATTGTTAAAATAGCTAAGAAGGAGTACATTGCCTTCTGCCAGTAGGTATACTGTTACTGTGTGAACTGAAGAAATAAAAAAGTTTGAATAACAAATATTGAAGTACAAAAAAGACCCTTAAAAAACGGTTGTGTTTATTCTGGTATGTTGTTGTAGACATACATAGATTGTATACAGGTTCTTCACAGAAAATATGGCTGTGACAGCATACATTAAATGAGCTTCATCTGTGAACAAGCTATTAGGAGAAACTGTAGATGGTGTAGCTGTAAAATGAGATACAAATTAAATGTGAAATAAATACTGCACTAAGCTCTGAACCCTGAATAGTAATATGTAAAGTATCAAAGTGTGTTCCATGCAGCATTGCCTTGTGTTAACCTTTGCTTTCCAGATTGTAGTAATCCAAAGGAGTAATGCACAGTACAATAACTATCTGTCATGCATGCATCACAGGATTCCAAATTTAGACTGTCTAACCAAGAGACTATCAGATAGAAACCAGTGAAAGAAAAAAACAGCAGTTCCCTAGTAGCTCCGTGTGATGAGAAATAGCTTAGTTTCTAATTTTGTGCACCCAGACATTTTATTTATTTATTTTATTTTACTTTTGTTTACCGGGTTTGTCCAACTGGATACATGTCCATTTTCACTGGAGGCCCGGGGAGAAAAGCTCCAGTTATACAATATAATAACAATATACTAAAAACATTGCATATCATTTAGACATTACAATAGAAGCACTAGACATTTCATAAACAACATATTGAGACAATATAAGAAAAACTTAGTTAGGCAGTGACATTAGTATAGAGTAATAGTTCTGAGTTAACAAAATAGGAATGAGACAGAAGCATAAGGTTAATAGGATTATAGATAACTAGTGAAGAGAGACAAAGACTAGATGGAGGGGTCGTAGTAATGAAATGATAGGAAGTGGAGAGATATGGGAGAGAATACAAGTATGTTAGTGTCAGATCGTCTGTAAAAAGGAAAGAAAAGATAGTTAGTCTGGGTTATTACAAGAGCATAACCAGTGATTAGAGAGAAAGAGTTTTAGTTTGGTTTTAAATATTGGAATAGAGGTGAGGGTGATCAGATCGTTTGGTAGTTGATTCCATATTTTACCCACTGTGTTTGAAAATAAAGATTTGCCTGCTACGTTATTTGAGAAGGAAGTGTGAATCAACATTTTGTTGGCAGAGTGCAGATTCTTCAGATTATTATAAGATCTTATAAGGGTAGAGAGAATTGGGGTGTTAGTAGGTTGGTAAAGGGCTTTGTGGGCAATTGTGAGTTGATTAAATTGTAATAGTCGTGGTAATTCTAGCCACCCTAACTGTTTTAGATTCTGACAGTGGTGGGTCCTAAAAGAAGAGTTGGTAGCAAATCTTGCAATGTTATTGTATGATTTAGTTAGATTGTTTAGGTTATGTTTGGAAAGATTTGTATATATAGGGGAAGCATATAACAGGGTAGAGATTAAGTGAGTTCTGGCTATTGTGGCTCTGGTTGTTGGTGTCAGGAAAGGTTTAATGTGGTAGAGGGATCCAAGTTTTTTATTAGTAGATTTAATTGTAGAATTTATATGAGAGTCAAACTTAAGTTGATTGTCAATAGTAATTCCTAGCGGTTTGGTAGTGGGGTCTGGAGAGATAATGGTCCCATCGTCAGATGTAAGTGTGAAATGGAGAGGGGGTGATAGGTGAGATGGGGTAAAGAGCAGTAGTTTGTTTTTTTTTAGGGTTAAGGATAAGACAGTGGTTAGAGAACCATTTTTCAATAGTAGAGAAGGCTTTCTGTGTGTGAGAATGAAGATCAGTTTGAGATGAGGCAGAGCAAATGATAGTGGAGTCATCAGCATATTGGATACAGATAGACTGTGGAATGGAGAGATGAAGGTCATTTATAAAGATGGAAAACAATAGTGGACCTAAAATAGAGCCTTGTGGGACACCTAGAGAGGTAGGAAGAAGGTCAGAGAGATGGTTGTGCCAGAGAACTGCTTGTTTTCGGTTGTCCAGATAGGATGTGAACCAGTTCATCATAGGATGGTCGAAGGAGAGGGACTTCAGTAAGTGGAGGAGAAGTTGATGATTGACCATGTCGAAGGCTTTAGATAGATCAACAAAGAAAGCAGAGGATAAAATATTATTGTTACGATTATTGTTGATACAGTTAGTAAAGGATAGTAAGGCTGTGGTGGTACTATGAAATGGCAGAAATCCGTGTTGACAGTTAGCTAGGAGCTGATGTTGACGTAGGTGGGAAATAAGTTGTTTATGGATACATTTCTCCATAATTTTAGCAAGTGGGGAGAGTAGAGCAATGGGACGGAAGTTAAGAGAACTCAGTAGAGTCTCCACCTTTGTGGAGAGGAATAATGTAGGTGATTTTCCAAATTGTTGGGATTAGGCCTTCTGTTAAGGTTCTATTGATTAAAATAGATAGTGGGTAGGCAATTGCTTTGGCTCCTATTTTGAGGTATTCGGCTGGTAGTTGGTCAGCTGAGGGAGTGTTAGGTTTTAGTTTTTGAAGTAGAGAGGAGATATAGGAGGTAGGTATAGGTTCTAGGTGAAAAGGAGGAGGAGTAAAGTTTGGTTTGGGCAGGTTAGATGTATCTGGATTTTGCTGATTAGCTAGATTTAGTATAGTGGTAGTAAAGAAAGAGTTAAAGGCATTAGCTGTTTGCATTGGACAGTCTGGGTTAGAGCCTAGTAGATTGGGTGATTCAACTCTGCCTGGGGATAGAAGTGAATTAATAGTAGACCAGAATTTTTGTGGTTGTTTAAGTGATGTTTGCTGAAGTTGTATATAAAAGTTCTTTTTGTCTTGTAGGATAGCTTTTTTTGTAATATTTCTGTGTTGTCTAAAGATTTGGTGATCAGTTGAATTCTTTGTGGACCGCCATTTAGCCCAAAATTTGTTTCTATTATGGATAAGTTTCCTAGTATGATTTGAGAGCCATGGGGCTGGTTTATTTTTCATTCTTATGGAACGGATTGGGGCATGTTGGTTTAAGATTGCTAGGAAGACGTTATTAAAGTAATTAACAGCTTCATCTATAGGGAGAGACTTTAGAGGAGACCAGTTACAATGATAAAGTTCAGTTAGAAACAGTTCTTGGTTTGAATCCAGAGAGTGGTGCTAAGATGTGTGCATGTCTACACACAAGGAACCAGGAATAAATGTAAAAACAGTCAGGTAGTGTGAACAGATATTTTCCCCACAGGTTTTACAGGTAAGTAAATGTTGCCAGTAGCTGTATGAAGGGCGTACTAATAAACTGTGTACAACTGTTCAATTGTCCCACCACATGCTTACAAATAACAGTAGGGTAGGTACATACAATATGCACTCTTGTTGAATCATACCTCTCAACTGTACAGATATTCACTGAATGTCCACATGTTTGTCTCAGATTTTTGGCCCATTTTACATAAAGTAGTGGTGTCATGGCAAATCAGTGGTAAACCATTATAGACTGAAGTTAGAAAATAATGATAGACATACAAATGCCAGATGTCATATCCATCAGAAAAGCCATGCAAATGCAAAACCTGCTATTTCATCAACTTTCTAAGTTTGTAAGAGCAATATCTAAAAATGTTCCATATTTATGGGCCTTTGTCCCACTCTTATGTATGGCTTTGTCCAGATGTCATGCTCCAAGAGGTTGAGAGGTATGTTCCCTATATATGTCTCTCAAGTGTCATGCTGTCATGACTAGTGGTCACTCCTGAAAATAATCCTGGACACAGATAGGAAACCAGTTGACATATGCCAGTAGCACATTCACATAACAGCAGTTGAGAGTAATCCTCCTGTGCCAGATATGTAACCCTGACATGTATGAGTTTCCTCTAGTCATGTACACAGAGTTGTCACAGTTTGCCTCATACCATTCCAGGCTGACAGTTGAATAGGTATGTTTGTACTACAGAAGCTATGGACATACATACATGTAAAGTGAGGGTAGACCCATAGGGTATTGAGCATTGAGCAGTACTGTTGTGACAAATAGAAACATAAACAGTTGTTAATGGATTTTTTGTCTCTCCCCCCACCCCTCATCTACATCAATAATTATTACTCATATACTACAGGTATGTTGTGCTCTACCCTAATGTTGGAAGTTGTGTTATATTATTGTTAATATGTTGGCTTGCATGCTAACATACTTTGTTCAAATATAATTTTTGGTGGCCTGTTGCCATCAATGTTACTGGCATGCTGTTATGATGCATATTGTTGTTCCATTTATGCATGTGTTCTGTTTGCTATGCAACTGTTTTAAATCTGTTTTATGGGATTAACTGGAACACTCATGCATGCTGTTATAACTAATATTGAAATGTGTTGTTCATGACTAACCAACATATTTAGTAAAACCTCAACACCATAGTGCATTTGGGAAGGCAGATCCCAGTGGATCCACCTGTCCTGCCCCACCTGGCCATGGCACCAGGCCCCAGCACATCTGGAACCCAACCCAGATCTCCCTCATCTGCTGGTCCTGCACCACCTTCGGGTGGAACCTCCCTGGGGGTGGGCGCGGAAAGGATCCTGTCACCCATACGCAGGTCTAGGGTTTGGTGAGTAGCACCCTTTGATCTGAGTTTGGAAAGCAGTTGCACCAGATTGAGGGCCACCTGGTGCACCTTGAGAGGCAGGCTGCCAGTCCTGTCTAGCCCCCAATGTAGCCACCTTTGGGGCCATGAAGGTGCAGAGGTGACTGCCCATGGGCGAGAATCTCAGTCCCACTGTAACCATATGGGGGCCCATGGGCTTTGGATTCCCAACCACCCTCCACGTCAAATGTGTTTACCCCCTTATGTGTCATATACCACCCCATTTGCTGTCTTGTCTGTCTTGTCTGCCTCCCTCCCCAGACATGCCTATAATCCTTCCCCAACATCCCACTCTCACCTTAAAAAAAAGAAAAGAGCATCTGTCCCAAAAAAAATATCGCCACATACGTACCTGTCCATTTCACGCATGTGTCCACTGGGCACATGTAATCCATTCCAACTGGCTTGTCAAAATATTTCTGTTGCCCTCACCCCTCTCTCTGGGGTTTGAGTGTCCAAATTCACCACCAAATTCTGTACAAATGCACAGCTGTTGCTATATAATTTTTTATTTATTTTATTTTACATTTGTTATCCAGGATAGTCCAAATGGATACATGTCCATTTTCAGTGGAGGCCCCAAGAGAAAAGCTCCAAAGGTACATATGTGCAGACATACAGACAAAGTTCATAATGTATTTCAATTATATACAGTGAGAGTATTTAGTTGAGCACACATATTAAGTATATGCCAGTGACGTCAACAATGATCAAGAGTTGTACAAACAATAATAAAGTAATAATAAAGTACTCTGACTATCAAAATTCACATCATAACTTTGTTGTGGTGTACTAAGGCTATGCAGACCTATCAAGAGGCAATGTGTACAAGGCAATATTTACAGTAGTATTAGAGTGGGACTGGGGTTAGTCAGGTGTGGCGCAGGGACATAGCCATTTGTTGTTTAGATGACTTTTGATAGACTTTTTAAATTTGGATATGGAAGATTCCATGGTTATGGATGAAGGAAGGGAGTTCCAGATTTTGGACATATAAGATGAGATGAGTAGAGGGAATCACCTGCATGGTTGTGGGATTTAGTAACTGTTAAAGTTAGCTTGTCTGTGGATCGTAGTTGTCTAAGACAGGAGTACTGCTCAATTAGGTTACTTAAAGAAGGTGTTTTATTGGATTGGGACAGCAGCTTGTGAGTGATGATCTATTGATTATAGATTAGTACATTTGGCAGTTCAAGACAGTCCAATAGTTTTAGGTTGTGACAGTGATGGGTTCTGAAGTAGCTGTTGTTGGCAAATTTGGCTATCCAATTGTAGCAGGTTGTCATTTTACTGGTTTCAGTTTTTGATAGGTTGGTTAGTATTGGGGATGCATAAAGTAATGTTAAGAGAAAGTGGGTACGAGCAATGGTGGATCTAGCATTATGGGTCAGAAAGGATTTGTGCTTGTAGAGACTACCTAGCTTTTTGTGTGTGTTTTTAATAGCCAGATTAATGTGTATGTCAAATTTTAACTTGTTATTGATGGTAATGCCTAGTAGTTTTGTGTGGGATTCGGGTGAAATGAGGGTACTGTTTTTACAGTGGATATTAAAATCAGAGTTAATAGTGGTATTTTGTGAGGGGTGAAATAGCAGGAACTTGGTCTTTTTGGGGTTAAGAATGAGGCCATTCTCAGTAAGCCAGTTTTCAACTAAGTGGAAATTAACTTGGGTTTTATTGTGTAGTTCTGGCCGGGTAGGGGCACTACATATTATAGTGGAAACATTTGCATATTGGATTAAGCTAGTACTATTTGCAGCTTAGTGGAGATTATTTGTGAAGATTGAGAACAGCAAGGGGCACAGTATAGATCCCTGGGGTACACAAGTGTGACTGGTAGGAGTGGAGACAAGTTCTTGTTCCACTGTACTTCTTGTTGCCTATTGCTGAGATAGTTTTTGAACCAGGAGACTGATTGGTTGTCTAAGCCTAGGTTTGTGGGTTGATAGACTAGTTTGTCATGGTTGACCATATCAAAGGCTTTTGATAGGTCTAAGAAAAGGGCTGAAGTAAGTTTACCATTCTTTCTGTTATGGTTTATGGTATTTGTGAATGCTAATAGAGCTGTGGTTGTGCTATGATCTGGGCGGAAACCGTGTTGTGTTTTAGATATGAGTTCTTGATTAATAAGGTGGGACATTAGCTGATGGTGAATACATTTTTCTAATATTTTAGCCAGTGGAGATAGGATTCCAATTGGTCTGTAGTTAGATATGTCATAGGAACCATCCCCTTTGTGAAGAGGTATAATGAAGGCAGTTTTCCAAATCAGGGGTACTGTGGCTTCAGAGATTGATCTGTTGATTAGTATACAGACTGGTACAGCTATTTCTAGTACTGCCAGTTTTAAAAATTCATTGGGGAGGGAATCTGCTCCTAGTGTTTTAGGTTTTAACTGGGAGAGCAGTTTTCTTATATAAGAGGTTGGGGTGGGGTATAGCTTAAAATTGGGTCTGTGGTTAGAAGTAGGATGACCACCTGTTGCACTAGCAGTGAGATGTTGTTGTGCTAGGGCAAGTACTGTTTCGGTAAAGAATATATTGAAGGATTCAGCTATGTTATCTTTTGTTAATCCTGATGTTGGGGGTCAGGTAATGGTTTTACTGGGGTGTAGTAACTTGTTTAAACCTGCCCAGAATTTCTTAGGTTATTCTTGTGTTGGTTTTGCTGGGTAATAAAGTAGTTTCTCTTGTCTTGCATAACTAGTTTCTTGGTTAGATTTCTAATCTGTTGGTAGGATTGCTGTGTACTAGGGTTTTTGTTGGACCTTCAAGTTATCCAGACTCTGTTCCTTTCTGCTATTTTTTACCTAGTTTCCCTTGTTAACCATGGAACTATGTTAGCCTTAACGCTGGTAGTTCTTATAGGGGCATGCCTGTTCAATATTTCTAAGAAGGTGGAATTGAAGTAGTGAATGGCTTCATTTAGGGGTAGGTGATACAATTTAGATCAATTGTATACTTTTAGTTTGTGTGTGAAGTTAATCTGGTTAAAGTGTTTCTTGTTTCTGAGGGTTGGGAGGGTGGCCTAATGGTTAAGGTGTTTGCCTTACAAACACAAGGTGCAGGGTTTGAGTCTCACAAGGGATAATTGGCTAGGCTTAAAATGGCTCGCAAGGGCAGTTAGCCTAGTACTAATCTATGATTGCTTAAACTATTGGGGTTTGGGGGTGGAGGGAGTTATATTTAAGTAGGAAAGTAGTTTGATGGTCACTCAATGAGTCACGAAGGGTGCCTGCTACATATGTACAGGGTGTTTTATTTAGTAAGATCCAGTCTAATAGGCTTTCTTTTTTACAATTTTTGACTAGTCTAGTGGGCTGCTTGATTACTTGAGGGAAGGTATGTAGGTTGATATGGTTGGTAGGTACTTGGGAGGAGCATGAGAACCAGTCTATATTAAAGTCTCCTCATACAATAGTCTCTTGAGGCATTGACTGAGATAGCCATAGAAGTAATGTCAACATGGTAGGGATATTATTGCCTGGTGGGATATAGCCTGTTACTAGGTTGATTGTTTTTCTGTTACATATCTTGAGCCTTGTTAAGAGAATTTCTGCTTTTTTCAAAGGGGTCATGTTTATCTCAGTTTTAGCTATGGTTAAACTATTCTTGTAAAGCAGGGCAATGCCATCACCCTTGTTCTTTAGTCTGTCTTGCCTAAAGATACCGTGTCCTGGTGGTAGGATCTCTGTATCTCTGATAGATGGTTTTAGCCATGTTTCTGTTATACTGACTATGTCTGGGGAATATTGAGATATTAGAGTGTGTAGTTCATGTATTTTATTGTTTATACTCCTAATATTTAGGTTTAGGAGGAGTAGACTAATGGCCTGGTTTTAAGTTGTGTTATATTGAGAAGTTGCTGTGCATTGGTCAGAGGATTTGTAATATCAGGTCCTAGGTTTGGGTGGATATCTCCAGCATTCAGGAGTTGTTGATAGGTTGTTTGCAAACGTTTAACTAATGTCTTTAGAATGGTTAGGTATTTTTTGTGTTGTTATTGATTTGGGGTAGGAGGTGATGGGTTTAAAATGGGTATAGCTTATGGCAGTAGTGTTGAATAAGGTGGGGTTTATTGTTAGGGAATAAGTGGAAAGGGTGGGAGAGATATTGGCAGTAGATTTATGGTTATGGGGGAAGTAGTCCTGCCCTTGGTGGTTGTTGGATGTGATATGGTAGGTACCTACTAAGAAGAGTAGTAGAGATGATTGCAATAGGTAATTCTTCATTTTTTAAGATGATTGTTAATTGTTTGGGTTTATTAGGAGTGATGTGTATAAGTGTAGGAGGAGATGGGAGGAGATTTGGATAGGTTGTGGGATGTATAAGGGGTGGGAGGGATGTGGATTGGTTGTTGGATAATTAGTGGGAGGGGTTGGATAAGTATAGATCTTGATCATGTGGGGGTGAGTGCGAATGGGGGTAGGGTAGGAGAGCGGAGTGAGCCCAAGCGTAGCGAGGGTGAACGGAGCGGGGCCGACCAAGCTGGCAGATAAGCCCTCAAAAAACTATCAGTTAGACCTGGAATAGAGCTATATATTGGGTATGCTACAGGTTATTGTTCTACTGCTAGCCAGAATAATTATGACTTAGAGTATGCTTTTTTGTCCTACAATAGATAATCTGCCTTGAGGAAGTTTTCCCAGATAATGACATCCTTGGTCAATTGGTTTAAGCACCTTAGGCGCTCTCTACAGTTCAGGATCTTTACTTTACTTACTTGATTCCCACGGAGTAATGCCTAAGTTTAGAGATGGTTCTGAGAGGAATATTGTTATGAAAGTACATCTTCTAAGACTAATATACTAAAGTAAAGGACCACTGTTAGTAGGGGAAGTAGAGAGGGTAAACTATCCCTGCCACCTGCCCTCAGGTGGGCTTACAAAGAAAGGTTTAGATGTTGCTATTAACCTTTTTGCAGATGGTAACTTGAAGGCTGGAGTCTTTTGTTGAAATGAACTGCGGAGTAGCAGCTCACAGTAACACACAGTCATTCAAAGGTGGGTTTGGGCTGGAAATTGTTTATAGGTGGCTGTTAGGTCTAGAAGTGACAGAATAAGAAAAATGTGAGAAGGTAGGGTAAAATGCACACTTTGTATCATATACCATCACAAACCAAAACACAATATGTGTTTGAGAACCAACTGAACACTAGGTGGCACTGATACTCTTAAACTGCTAGAGCATGTAGTACAAATTCCCTGTAAACTTATAAAGAGAATCACAGTATTTGAACACTGTAAACTTATAAATAGAGTCACAGTATTTGAAATCATAAAATAAAATAACACACTAGTAACATTAACATATTATTTAAACAGCACAATCTTGGCAGATCAAATTCAACATCTGCAATAACATATAAATTAGATGTGACAATCTAGGCAAGTCAGCAGCATGCGATTGAATCTACTGCTTGAATTAATAAGCTGGACTGCTTGGAGCTCTATATCCAGGCTTCTAATATCGACAGGCATATATTTATTTTATAGCCATGACCACGTGTAGGGAGAGTTCAGCTAGAGCAGGAAATATAACTCAGGGGAGTGGTGCAACACTGTACTACAGCTGCAGCGAGAACTTAATTCCTGTGGATTCAGACTCCACATCAATTAGAACTTTGTATTTGTTTTTGTTTCACTACAGCAAGAGAGATTGCACTCTGAGCACTGCTTCTGCTGTAGTTATACTGCTAGAACACCTAACAAGGTGTTTTCTCCTAGCTATAAAATAACAAATGCGACTCGCATAACACTTTCAGTTAAGCAGCAAACCTAACACAAACAGTTGAGCAGCGATTGAATACGCAATGATTCTAGCATACCACTTTCAAATAATCAGTAAACATGACACAGTATCAATAGCTTAATTAAATCCCTTGAAAAACAACAACTTAACTTACACAGCAGAAATGAACAGCTATTGACCGTCCCTACACTCATCCTGCACATCCCTAGCTATCTTTCATATTGTTCTTCCCTCTCTGTGCCTTTTTTTTACCACTTTCCTATAACCCCTTTTTCTTTTCTTTTAAAGAAATTAGCGCAAGTGTAAGCAGGAGTAAGCGAGTTTGCACAATTCTAAATGAAGCCAACACAAATTAGCATCTGTACAGTTAACTGTGTGTGGCATTGCTTAGCATATCATGCAAACCTGTGCAAACCCATGTAAACCCACTTGAAGCTGCTTTAATCACCCTGTCTCCAACAGCCACTGTTCTACCTAGAAACAAAATAATCAACCCTGCCAAGTCTTGAACCCAGGGTCCTGTACACCATAGTCAGAGAAATGCACCACTACACCAATCACTGTGGAGGGATTTCTGATGATTTTTCAGTATCATGCAGTAGATTCATTCAACAGTAGGGAAAAGATTCTGTAGAATCAGTCACGTTTTGTATATATACATATATATATATATATATATATAAAATATATATATATATATATATATATGTATATGGAGATGCATATATATGGAAAAATATATAGATAATATAAATAGAGATATACATATAAATAGAGATATACATATAAAATCTACACACACACACACACACACACACACACACACACACACACACACACATATATATATATATATAAATATATATATATATACATATAATTCTGAAGAAGTCTTGTATTAGATGAAAGCGCTCAATAAATTTTACTTTTCGTACCTGTGGAGTATGGCTGTTTGCTTCTACTTCCTTTATTATTCTTGGTTCTTGTCCTTGTGGTTCAAGTAAATATATATATATATATATATATATATATATATATATATATATATATATATATATATATATATATATATATATATATACATATATATATATATATATATATATATATATATATATATATATATACATATGCTCATAACATGTAGTGGAGTTATACCTCAGAACCATGCCTCGCAACCTCTTAGTGCAAGAAATCTGGCCAAAGGCTGTCAAAATGGGAGAACAATGGGCCAAAACTAGGGACACATTTTAAGTATTGCTTTTATAAATGTAGCATGTTGCTAGAGTACAAGGTTTGTTTAAGTATACATGTTCGAAAGTATGTGAGTTCTGAAACTGAAATGCATGTCATCATTTACTGACAGAAATCCTCAGATCATCACAGTGATTTACCAGAGAAATAAAAATAATGAATCTGTGGAACAGACCAGAAATATGAGCAGTAAACCTGGACATTCTGAAACAATCCGGCCAGTCAAGATGTATGCTCAGAACCCCTTAGTCCAATGAATCTGGACCAAGCCTGACAAAGTGGGGGGAGAAAGCCATGAAAATAGGGACATATCTGAAATACTGTAGTAGATAAGCTGACACAGTTGCTGCAGTAACACCCTCCTGTCTGTTCTAACATATATTGACTGAAATTTCACAAGTCCAACACTCAAGTTATGTGTCATTAGTTAGTGACTTAAATCCTCACATCATCCCACTGATGTTTCAGAAATACACAACACATATGGTGACCAGGCAACAGTACATCCTACAAATATCTGGACATAACATCACATTAGGGGAACTACACTGAGCTGCTAAGCATGTCACCAAGCATCGTCTAAACTACAGTCAGACTGACACAACATTAACCCAAATCTGCTATGGGGAATTGCACATGTATTTGGAAATATATCAGGCACTACAGGGATGTAACAGCACTGAAAAACAGACACCAGTGTGAAAGTGCATACCCACAACCAGTTTCACCAGAGTCACAGTGACATACTGGCAAACCAAATGAACAGCAGAGTATAAGGACTGTGTGAACAAAAACATCATCATGTTTGCCACTCACACATTACCCCTACATATACTGGCCCAATTCACAGTGTAGTATGACTCCTGACTGTGGTGTGGGACATGTCTCAGTCTGCACCTACAAACATATACAGCTGATAAAACACCAGAAACTGGAGCAGCATGCACAGTCAATTAGAAAATGAGTCATAACACTTACATATAACCCCTCCCTACACAGACCAAATAACATTTACACACTACACTGCTACACAATCCTGACAGTCTGTCAACAATCACCAGAAATACACAGACTTCTCAACTGTACAGAGTCCCACAGAATGTCCAGGCTTTGTCCTCATATATAAGGCCTCTTCCACATAACATGTCTGGCATTGTGATACATCACTGGAATGGTATCAGGAATTAAGGTAATAAATAATGATATACCATACCTATCAATCTCTTACTGCATGACATCTGGACAAAGCCTGACATACTTGGGGGACAGAGGCCCCAAAACATGTGCATATTTGAAATATTGCTGTTATATCTGAAAATTGCTGGTGTAACAGGGTTTGTTGTAACATATCTTTTCTGAGGGATATGAAGTCAGAAACAAAAATGGATGTAACCATTTACTGACTGCAATCCCCTGAGTATGCTAGTGAATTTCCAAAGACAAAAAATGTCTGAAGAACACACCAAACATGAATAGAAACTCCATCCATTCTGTGAATAGCCATACAGTTGAGAGTTATGTCAACCACATAACACTGTCAGACTTAAAAGCCATGTCCACACAATTCCTGTTAAACTAGCATTAATCCAACTGTATAACAGCAATACTTACAATCTGTCCCTATGTCTGGAGCATTTTCCCCCATTTTGTTGGTCTGTCTCTACAGTTTTCATTGTAAGAGGTATTTCCAATAACCCAGTGTTATGCTGCTGTTCACACACCTTCATGAAGCCCCCCCCCCACATGAAGAACTCAATTATAGGAGTGTGTTGCCATGCCATTGGCCATAGGAATAACAACACAGCTGTTCTGCATGCAATTAGCAAGTGGGGGACTCCAATTGGTGCACAGGCCATCAGCTGCTCATAAGCATTACCTACAAAAGGCAAGCTGCTGCCGATGCAAAACAGATGTATACCCTACATCTTGGAGAGAGAGAGAGAGAGAGAGAGAGAGAGAGAGAGAGAGAGAGAGAGAGACAAACAAACAAATCTACAAACCAACACAAATCTGAATCAAACCAACTATACTTGGAAAAAAAGGTATGTCAAACAAGTAAGCATGTAATGGAATGCAGTAGGGGGTATGTCATAATGGGAAATAGGAAGTTCAACAAATATGTCTCAACAAGACTTGTACTGATATATTGCTGACCAGAACCCATGGCCATAGCATCTAGGTCTGATTGCAGTAACATAGATCACAGCTCAGGCCCCTGAGTCACCCCAGGAAAGCATGTCTCACATATGACTACTACTGGAGTGTGTGTTGAACAATACTAACTGTGCTACTGCTAGGCCAGTTATTCAGATGTCATAGATACCCATATGTTACTTGTGAATACAACTATGATACACATGTTTGTCTCAGAAATGTGAGACCTATACATGGTATTTGCATAGTAAACTACTGTTGCAGATGTGTGTGCTTAACTGCATGTGATATACTGAGCTCATACCATTCAACTGTCCAGTGTTATGCACACTGACCATATGTGTGCCTCATATCCATAGTCATTTAATCATAGAGTCGTGTTATGTCTGGCAAATCACTGGCAAATCTGTGAAGGCTGACATTACAACATCTCCTTCTCTTTCTTTTGGCTTTTCCCATTAGGGGTTGCCACAGTGGATCATCTGTCTCCATTTCTTCCTGTCCTCTGCATCTTGCTCTGTCAAACCAGCCACCTGCATGTCCTCTCTCACCCCATCCATAAACCTTATCTTAGGACTTCCTCTTTTCCTTTTACCTAGCAGCTTCATCCTTAGCATCTTTTTCCCAATGTACTCTGCATCCCTCCTCCGCACATGTCCAAAGCAATGTAATCTCACCTCTCTGGCTTTGTCTACAAACCATCCAACCTGGTCTGACCCTCTAATATACATATATATATATATATATATATATATATATATATATATATATATATATATATATTCCTAATCCTGTCCACCCACATCACACCCAGTGCAAAACTAACTCTAACTCCTGCCTTTTTGCCAATGCCACTGTCTCCATCCCATACAACATAGCTGATCTCATTACCCTCTTGTAGACCTTCCCTTTCACTCTTCATGGTACTCTTCTGTCACAAATCACTCCTGACATTCTTCGCCACCCTCTCCATCCTGCCTGTACTCTCTTCTTCACCTCTGCCCAACACTCGTCATTACTCTGAACTGTTGATCCCAAGTAGTTAAACTCATCCACCTTTGCAAACTCTACTCTCTGCATCCTCACCATTCCTTTATCCTTCCTCCTATTCACACAAATATATTCTGTCTTAGTCCTGCTGACCTGCATTCCTCCCCTCTCTAGAGCATATCTCCACCTTTCCAGGGTCTCCTCCATCTGTTCCCTACTCTCACTACAGACCACAATGTCATCTGCAAAGTTCACAGTCAACGGGGACTCCTGTCTGATCTTGTCTGTCAACCTGTTCATCACCACTGCAAATAATTTCCCAGTAAACAAATGTAAATAAATAAATAAAAAAATAATAAATAAAATAAGACAGGGCTCAGAGTTGATCCCTGATGTAATCCCATCTCCACCTCAAATGCATCCGTCACTCCCACCACAGAACTCACCACTGTCACACTACCCTTATACATATCCTGTACCACTCTTACATATTTCTCTGCCACTCCTCACTTCCTCATACAATGCCACAACTCCTCTTTAGGCATCCTGTCATATGCTTTCTTAAAGTCCACAAAGACACAATCCAACTCCTTCTGACCTTCTCTGCACTACTCCATCAACACTCTAAGAGCAAAAATCACATCTGTAGTGCTCTTTCCTGCCATGAAACCATACTAATGATCGCCAATCATCACCTCCCTTCATAACCTAGCTTCCACTACTCTCTCCCGTAACTTCATGCTGTGACTGATCAATGTTTTCCCTCTGTAGTTACTACAGCTCTGCACATCACCCTTATTCTTATAATCAGTACCCAAACACTTTTTCTCCACTCCTCATGCATCCTCTCACTTTCCAAGATTTCATTAAACAATCTGGTTAAAAACTCCATTACCATTTCTCCTAAACACTTCCATGCTTCCACAGGTTTGTCATCTGGACCAGCAGCCTTTCCATTATTTATCCTCTTCATAGCTATCCTTACTTCCTCCTTGCTAATCTGTTGCACTTCCTGATTCACCATACCCACATCATCCAACCGTCTCTCGCTCTCTCATTCTCTTCATTCTTCAGCTCCTCAAAGTACTCTTTCCATCTGCTCAACACAATTTCCTCACTTGTGAGTATGTTTCCCTCATTATCCTTTATCACCCTTATCTGCTGCATATTTTTACTACCTCGGTCCCTCTGTCTAGCCAATTGGTACAGGTCCTTTTCTCCCTCCTTAGTGTCCAACCTTTCATACAACTCTTCATATTGGTTCATAGGTTCATAGGTTCATATTAGGCTATCTGCCCTGGGGCAATTATAAGCCTAGCCCAATTCTGTATGGCTTACGCCACCCCTTGATTTGAGTATACTGTGCCCTTTTTAAGGTTTAGTTTACTGTGCCTCTGTCTAAAAGTGACATGGGAGTAATCCCTGGGACAAACCTACGATCCCCCATCCACTTATCGAGATTCTTCTTGAAGAGATTCAGTGAGGTGCTCTGCCTCACATGAACTGGAATTCTATTCCAGAGCGAAGGGAGCCTCTGGGTTATGAACCTGTCCCTCCAGCAAGTTCTATTTATTTCTGTGCTGAGGTTCAAGTCCCTTGAGCATGTGGCTCTAAGGGATTTAGATTTACTGAGGTGGAGCATGTCCATTAATTCTGGATTTGACATAGCTTTGTATGTCAGGCATAGATCGCCTCGAAGTAGGCGGTATGCAACTGAGTAGAGCTGGAGGTTTTTTAACCGAGCAGCATATGGCATTTGTTTGAGACCCTTGATCCTCTTGGTGAGATACTTTTGGGGTCTTTCTAATTGCTGCAGGTGTCGGGTAAGGTACATCCCAAAGGGGCATTGTATTCTATGATGGGCCTGATGAGGGATGAATAAAGGCACGATTACCTCTCTTGATCTAAATGTGAAACCCTTCGTGATGAGGTGGGCTATGTAGAAGGTCTTTCTAACCACTTTGGCAATGTGGTTTTCAAAGGAGAGATTGCTATCAACTTGGGTCCCCAGGTCCCTAATAACTTTCTCTGTACTTAATGGGTTTCCGCCTATGTGGTAATTTGTGGGCACATTGTTTTAGCCAAAGGGTATGACTATACATTTTTTGGCATTTAGCTTTAAACCATGGTGCTGGCACCAGTTATCTGTCTCTGTGAGACCTTTTTGAAGGATGTTTGTGTCAGCTGGAGAGTTGATTATGGCGCCCAGTTTGCAGTCGTCTGCGAACTTGGTGAGCCATAGTCCTCCCATGTTTGCCTGTACCTCAGAAAAGTATATATCGAACAAGAGTGGTCCCAGGACAGAACCCTGTGGGATGCCACTTGTGACCGGTTTCGAGTCTGACATGGCTCCAGCAACTCTCACTCTGTGGGTTCTGTCTTTGAGCCAGTTTGCGACCCATCTTGTGACATAGGGGTTTATATTTAAGCTGGATAGCTTATCTATGATGCCCGAGTGGGGTATTGTGTCAAATGCCTTTGCAAGGTCCAGATAGGCTGTGTGGACTACCTTCCCTTTATCTATGGCTTTGGTGACTGTTTCAAAGAAGTCAACCAGGTTCAAAAGGCAGGAACTGCCCTTGACAAAGCCGAACTGGGTAGGATCTAGTGTCTGTAGGTCCCCAATGTCTTTGTTTATGAGCTCCATGATGATCCTCTCCATAGCCTTGCAGACTAAGCTAGTCAGGCTTATGGGGCAATAGTTTCCAGGGTCCGTAGAGGCTCCACCTTTGTGGAGTGGGACCACTGTTGCTGTACGCCTTTCTGTGGGCACATATCCTGTAGTGAGGCTGAGATTGTATAGCTGTTTTATTTGAGGGATTAGTTCCTCTTGTAGTTCATGTAGGATGCAACCTGGGACGCCATCTGGTCCCATGGAAGCAGTATTTTTTGCTTTGGAGAGGGCAGCCTTCACCTGAGCATCTGAGATGTTTGGGAGGCAGCCCTCTGCTGGGATAGATACTTGCTCTTTTGGGGGGGGGGTGGAGAAGTTTGCACTGAACCTGTCTGCCAGGATATTGGCGATGTCTGTGGGTTCAGTGTATTTTATGTCATTTAGAATCAACTCAGAACAAGTCTGGGAGTTGCATCCCAGGTTTCTAACATAACTGAAAAAGCCTTATGATTGTCTTTGGTGTCCTGTGCAATTTTTCTCTCGAAGCTGGCCTTGGAGGATTTTATGAGGGATCGTAATTTTTTGCTAGTACTGATCAGAGATGCCTTCCCCATTAGGGATTTTGCTCTATCATGTAGTAGCTTCCTCCTTCTGTTGTACAGTTTATTTATGGCAGGGTCCACCAGACTGGATGCCTGCCTTTGGATGATTGGGTCTTGGTTTTGTTTGGGATAGCATGATCCATGCATTCCTGGAGATGTCCGTAGAATGCATTTATATAGGATTCTGCAGTTTGGGCTGTAGTTTCCACTGGCCCTGGGGCCTTGAAGGATTCCACTTCGGTTTTGAGAAGTGAGAAGTTCACTTTTGAGAAGTTTTTCACTGTGGTTTTCTGGCTGGGGGTGGGGTCGGGATGTGGACATCCAGTGAAATTAATTTATGGTCTGATCTTACCAATGAGGGATATACTTCTGGTGTGGAGCATAGAGTCCCCATGTTGGTAATGATCAGGTCTAGTATGTTGTCCCCTCTTGTGGGAGTGGTGACTAATTGTTCCATAGCATTTGAGTTTATAATTTCCAGGAATCTTTGGGCTAAGGTGCTGGGGCTTGAGTAGTGCTGCCAGTCAATGTTTGGGTAGTTGAAGTCGCCCAATATAATGGTGTTTGGAGAGATCTTAATGTTCTCCAATGTTTTCAGGAAAGCCGAATGGGATTCCTGACTTTGAGAGGGTGGTCTGGAGGATGCTATAAACTGAAAAGCAGTCTTGCCCACTGTTAGTTGCACATGGATGGTCTCCGATACTTCGTGCAATGCCACTAACCTGGAGGTGTGGATATCCTTGATAAATATGGAAATTCCCCCTCCTTTTGTGGTTTGGTCTAGGTTTTGGGGCCGAAAAGCATGATATGAGGTATAGCCTGGTAGTGCTGGGATGCTCTCTGGAGCCTTGAACTAGGTTTCTGTCACTGCACAGATATCGATGTTCTCCATACTGAGGAGAGCTTCGAGTGCGTGCATCTTGAGGTTAAGACTTCTGGCGTTTACCAGCCTTACCCTTAGTTTCTTATTCCTTGTACTGTCTATGGGGGTGGGTTTGACTTTTGAGCCTTGACTAAAAAAGGCACTATGGGGGTGGCAAGAGCCTTTGCCAATATCCGAAAGCCCAGTGGTGACAGGTGCAAGCTGTCCCTAGTGAAGCAACGTGGCTTGTCGAGCATGTCATCCCAAGCTGACAGACACTGGATCCCCTTTGAATGACACCAAAATTTTAGCCAATTGTTAAAATCGATCATTTTGTCTTTGTACTGTGGCATCATTCTAGGTGATGGTAAGATGTTGCTCAAGGTCAGGATCATACCAGCCTGGGCTACATGATCAGAGAGCTCCTCTATGTCTCTTTTCATGTAGTCCAGGGAGGTACGTCTCAGGTCATTCACATCAGCATGTACAATGACTGAGTCATATTTGTATTTGCTTTGGAGTGACCTGTGTGCTTGCATTATGTGTTGGATCCTAGCACCCGCCAGGCAGCTCACTGTGACCTTCTCTTTATTCAGCCTGGTGAGTGGGACGTCAGTGTGTCTGACAATAGAGTCACCTATGACAAGAGTATCAGGTGTGTTATTCAGCCTTAAAGGCTGTGGCTGTGGCTGCTTGGCACACTGACTTTGTGGGTTATATGTTGTGTGTGTGTTTTGTTTTGAGGTAGCATTTGCTTGGATGTCTGCTTTGGAGGTCTCTGTTGCTTAGGTAGATTTTTATTTAGAGCCTCCAAGTATGTTTTTGTGTATTTATGTGTTTGGTTCGCTGATGTGGTGGGACTATGTGATACTGGAATTGTGTTGTGTGAGGTTACCTTCTCCTCCTGACTGGTTACACCAGTTTTGAGATGAGAGAGCTCAGCCTCCAGTTTGGCTAAATAGTTGCATCTCTCACATATATTTGAACCTGTTTGGAGGAGGAGAGGGTTGTCCGTGTACATGAGACAGTTGTAACATTGCCTCAAAATTCCCTGATTCACCAGCTGGACTGGAGAGGAAACCATTGACTGACCTTTGGACATGCTAGAGTAATAGGGAAACTGAATTTAAGATGGACCAATAGAGGACAGGGTAATCATAAAGAGTATAAGAGTAAGTAGTGCTTATGGTTTAATAGTGCTAATTTGTAGGATTAATTAATTGGACCAGTGAAGGGCCTTAGAATGAGAATATGGTGTTTAAATTGAGAGATAGAGCAGTTCTAAGGGGAAAAAGTGAAGAGCAGACTTTGTGGAGCCAGGAATAGTTTAAACCCAATTAGGCAGTGCTGCCCACTGTTGCGCTATGCTCAAAAATGCACAAAACTGCGCAAAAGAGGGTTTTAAGAGAGGAAGATGAAGGAGTTTTGGAATTGACCCAGAATGGCCAATAAAACTACAGTTTCAAGTTAGTAACCACTCCCACGGGGGTAGGCAGGCTGCTCAATGTTTTTCACTGCCACTGATCAACAGAGAGACTTTCCTTTAGCCCAAGCAAAAAATAGCCTCACATAAACTTACAAACAGTTCAAGAACAGCAAGCCTGTAACTGAACTTTTTTAAATCTCAGAAAAGTGGGAAAAAAAGCAAGATTTTTTTTTGTTTTTTTGTTTTTTCAGAGATAGCAGAGGTTAACAAGTATCAACAAGTTATAACAGTGCAGTAAATGACCCCACACAAGAGTGCTAGGCCAAAGACAGATAAAATGCAAGTTTTGAGAAAAAAACGATTTTAAAAATAAGTGCAAACAGGAAATTCATTAAACAGCTCTAGGTTGTGCTCTAAATACAGTTACTAATGCAGAAATAAAATTTAACAAGCCAGAAAATGCTCAAAATAGGCGGCTATGCAGAAAAACTTAGCAAATAAACAGAGGAAAAATACTTAAAGTCTCAAAAGTGGCTCCTTTCTTCTCTCAGCTTTTTCTCCTCTTGGTGGGTGCTTCACCAACAGCCAACAAGCCTGAAAAGATGCCAAAACCACGAGGCAACCAGGTTTTAAGAGAGGAAGATGAAGGAGTTTTGGAATTGACACAGAATGGCCAATAAAACTACAGTTTCAAGTCAGTAATCACTCCCACAGGGGCAGGCAGGCTGCTCAATGTTTTTCACTGCCACTGATCAACAGAGAGACTTTCCTTTAGCCCAAGCAAAAAATGGCCTCACAGAAACTTACAAACAGTTCAAGAACAGCAAGCCTGTAACTAAACTTTTTTAAATCTCAGAAAAGTGGGAAAAAAGCAAGATTTTTTTTGTTTTTTTGTTTTTTCAGAGATAGCAGAGGTTAACAAGTATCAACAAGTTATAACAGTGCAGTAAATGACCCACACAAGAGTGCTAGGCCAAAGACAGATAAAATGCAAGTTTTGAGAAAAAAATGATTTTAAAAATAATACAAACAGGAAATTCAGTAAACAGCTCTAGGTTGTGCTCTAAATACAGTTACTAATGCAGAAAATCAAATTTAACAAGCCAGAAAATGCTCAAAATAGGCAGCTATGCAGAAAAACTTAGCAAATAAACAGAGGAAAAATACTTAAAGTCTCAAAAGTGGCTCCTTTCTTCTCTCATCCTTAGCCTTCACCACCTCTCTCTTTGCCCTGCACCTCATCTCCTTATCCTCCTGTCTACTTTCTTCATCTCTCTGACAATCCCACTTCTTTTTTGCCAACCTCTTTCTCTGTATACTCTCCCGTACATCCTCATTCCACCAGCAGGTCTCATTGTCCTCCTTCTTCTGTCCAGATGTCATATCAAGCATCTTTCTAGTCATCTCCCTTACAGCTCTGCTGTAGTTACCCAGATATTCTGTAACTCTTCACTGCAACCCAGTGCCTGTCTTACTCTTCCCTGAACTCAACCTCACAATCATCCTTTTTCAGTTTCCACCATTTGATCCTTGGTGCTGCCCTCGCACACCCAACTTGCAGAGCATATGCACTAACATTCATCATTACACCATCAATTTCCAACTTCATAAACATCACTCTATCCGACGCTCTTTTCACCTCCAAAAACATTCTTGGCATACTGTTCTTTCAGGATAACCCTTACACCACCCCCCCATCCGCACCATGATATAACAATTTGGACCCTCCTCCTATACACCTAGCTTTACCCCGCCTTCCATCTGGTCTCTTCACACACAATATATTAGCCTTTCTTCTGTCCATCATATCAGCAACTCTGTCCCCATACCAGTCATACTGCCAGCATTAGGAAACCAAGAAACCAAAAATTCACAAACTAAACTTAAACAAAAACTGAGCTGGAAACCAATCCCAATAAGAGCTTTTAATCCAAATAACTTTAGCAACACGCTTTCGGAAAGTGCAATGACCTTCCTTCCTCAGAAGTCAAAACACAAAAGACAGTGTTACAAGCACATAAATAGGTCTTCTAATTGATAATTAACCACACAGTAAATGGTAATTAAGCTGTACACATTTGTAAATCAATTAGCAATGCTAATAAACAGCTGAGAAGCTCAGCTAACAACTGCAGAGGAATGGGAAAGACGCCAAGCATGCTAAATTTCAGTTACTTTGTACATTAAATAAACAGCATGCCTCAAATAAGCAGCAACATACTGTACATGAAATTATGTCACATAGAAAATAAATAATTAAAGTTAAAACATTCCAACACGTTAATGTAACTTAATATAAGAAGTTATAGGATTACTTTAAAACCTCAATAATTTAAAAACTTTATTAAAACCTATAAAAAGTAATTTACCCTGGATGCAAGAAACAAAGTTAAATATTTTTACCCCACGCAAAACACAACTAAGAGGAACATAATCATCTCTTTAAAGCCAAATACTTAAGCAAACACCCAATAGACACAAGGTCATCTAATCCTGGGTGAAAATAAGAAGCTGTATGTATCTGCCAGCTTAATTCATCTATTTCGAGTTATGTTTGCCAGGGGCCACCCCTACTATCTGGGGTTATATGTTTCAAGATCGTAAATTTAAAAAAATGATCATGATACTTCATAATGTGCTTAGCTAAAGCATTTGAGGGGTCGTTTTTGGTTATGACATATTGGTGCTCGTAAATACGTTTTTTGAGCTTTCGCTCAGTTTTGCCTATATAATAGGCAGCACATGTTTGACATACAGCCGTATATACAACCCCATTGGTGTTACAGTTAGCTTTTACCTTAATGGTACACAAAAAAATCACCTAGCTTAACCTGTGAATCAGTGCAGATGAACTTACATTGATTACAGCTCCCACATTTGTTAATACCATTACTGGTGTGGGAGCGTTTATCCAGCTGTGGTTCCAAGAGGGTTTTTAGAGTTTTACCTCTCCTGAAAGTAATCTGAGGTTTTTCACCTAATTTGTTAAAAATACCAATATCCTCTTTGATGAACGCCCAATTTTTGTTCAGAACATTCCTAATTTGTGTATGATTGGTACTAAATGTACACAAAAATCATGTATTAAATTGTAATGTAGAAGGATTTCGGGAAAACTCACTTGATAAAAGGGTAGTGAAACATTCAGTTTCATCAAAAGTTTCAAAAGGTAAATCTTGATGCTTACTAGGTGCAAGTGGTGACACATATGTAGTAAGGGGAGCAAGTATGGGTTTAAAATACCCACTCAATCTTTTGTTAATAACTTCAGATTTAATTTCTTGTATGAGGGGAAGAGGGTAACCTCTATCAAAAAACATATCACAGAGCAGATCGCATTCATTTAAAAAATCCCCAGTTTCGGACACCATCCTTGCAGCCCTAACCATCTGTCCTTTAACCACAGCCTTCTTTTGGTAATGGGGGTGGCAACTTGAAAAATGAAGGAAAGAGTTCGAGTAGGTAGGTTTACGGTATATGGCACTTTTAAATTTCTTGTTAACTTGATCCTTAGTAAGCAAAATATCCAAATAGCTGATGGTAGAGTCTTGTAAATCAAATGTGAACTCTAAAAAGGTGGTAGTTTTGGACAAAAATTCTAAAAATAAAGGAACATTGTCAGGGGATCCCTTCCAAAGAATGAACATGTCGTCCTGGTATCGTGTGTACCAGGCGACATGGGTAGAAAACAATTCAGTTGGAAAGATGATTTTTTTCTCCCAATAAGCAAGCACAACGTTCGCAAAACTACCACCACAAGGTAACCCCATCGCCACACCTGATTTCTGCAGATAAGTTTGCCCATCAAATAACAAAAAATTGTTAGACAAAACAATATCTAAAAGAGTTGCTATAACATGAACAACATCATTGTTTATCTTAAGGTCATACATAAACTCCCTTACCCATTCAATTCCTATAGTCTGGGGAATAACCGTGTACAAATCTTTAATGTCAATGGTTAAAAACCAATAATCACTATCAAAGGGAATATTATTAAGATTCTCTAAAAAACTCCATGAATCCTTGCATATTTGTTTTTCTTGATTAATACATGGCTTCAAAATACTATCCACGTATTTGGCGCAAGCATAAGTAGCAGACCCTCTTCCGTCAACAATGGGATGGAATGGAGGTTCTGTGAGTGATTTATGAATCTTAGGGATTCTGAATAAAACAGGAATCCTGGGTGCCACTATTGTGAGGTACTGAAGTAACTCAATGTCAATTACTTTTTCCAAAAATAGGTCTTCTATCGTACTGTTTATTTTGCTATGAGCAATATTGATCTCATTTTTACTAACGTTTTGATAGAAATCACTAGTGAGAAGCTCGTTAATTCTTTGAATGTAAAGAAATTGGTCCATTAGGACCAATCCACCACCCTTATCGGGCTTCATTACCCTAATGTTACAATCATGCAAAATTTTAATAAATTTGCGTTGAGATTGTGTGATGTTAAAAGAAAAAGGGTGGGGGACATTTTTGTTGGCATTCAGAGCCCTAAGGTCCAATTCACAAACTCTTTCAAAAATACGCAAAGTGTCATTTAGTGGTGGATTAAACACACTAGGGACTCTTAAGTGAGATCGGTGCACAGTACTGTCACCAAAAAGAAGTTTAAGATTTAGTTTTCTTACATATAACTTAAGGTCAGTAATAGACTTAACTAAATCAAAGCTAGAATAAGGGACGAAAGACAAACCCTTTGAAAAAAAATGTACAATATCAGAATCTATAGTGAAAGAAGTGTAATTAAACACTTTAAAATCACAAGTGGCATCACTAATAACAGGATCAGAAAATCTGCTCATTAAGTCTTGTATTATGTTTTCTGATTGCGAAAATAATTTTGATTGTACTTCCCTTGGCGTTGTTGTTGTTGTTGTTGTTGCTTTGGTTTTCTCCCCTGTTGCTGGCCCTGCTGAAAATTTTTTTTGTTGTTGTTGATTAAATGAAGTATTAGATGACTGAGGAGGGATAGGGTTATCAACAAAATCAAAGCCTTCCTCAGTCAACTCTCCATCACAACTATTGTTCCTGTTGTTAAAGTTACTTTCATTTCTTTGGGCCATAAAACCAGGATCATCGGAATGGTTATTACCCTCAGTGAATGTTAAATCACGTGTCTCAACAAACCTAGTCTCTTGTGGCTTGTTGGAAGCTACCCCATTTCTTTGAGCTTTGTTAAAAACAGCAGGGGGATGAGGGTAGGCTGTGTTGGTTGCATATTCATGTTTGTCCCTTTTGATTTTCTTAGATTTAGTGTTAATCATTTTATTTAATGATGCTTCAATGCTCGAAAATATGCGAGTATAGTCATACTTGTATCTAAAAAAATCAACATCCCTTTTAATGTTATTTTCAAGGTCAGCTAATTCACCCTTTAATAAATCAATGTCTCTGTTGTAATATGAAATTAACAAACCCATAAACTCAAAGGCTTGTTTGTCGAACAACTGTAATAGTTCTCTGTGGAACTCTGAACCCTCCACAAGCCCCACAGGGAACCGCCATTGTCTGAGCCCTTTAGGCACCAAGCCTTTTGTTAAACATTCCTGTAAATACGAAACTTCAAGTTGCAGTTTCCTGCACTTGAACATTTTACTATCAAACAAATTAATGGACTCAGAAATGGTACTTACTGATGGTTCGTCACTTTGTGAATCGTTTGTTTTAGGTCCATTAAAAAAATCAATTTTGTTCAAAACCAAATTCAAATTAGGACAACCAAATCCCAGGGAATCTTCATTGAGTTGTGAACTGTTAGCTCTTGTATCAATAATGTGAGAGCCCTGCCCTGGTTGAATTGAAGCGCCAGGCGAAGAAATGTTTAATCCAAACGCGTCTGTTTGAACGTCGCTGTTGTTAGCAGACCAACCAGTATTAGCAGTCTGACTCACTTCATTTGCATGTAACGCTTGTCCCGTTGCGGAACCAAGAGAGTTCAATTTAGTACCACGCTGTCCACGCACTTGTATTCCATCCATCCTCTGCGTAAGGTCATCCAATCGGCCCATAATCAAATTTAACAGAGTATACTTTTTATAGGTTTTAATAAAGTTTTTAAATTATTGAGATTTTAAAGTAATCCTATAACTTCTTATATTAAGTTACATTAACGTGTTGGAATGTTTTAACTTTAATTATTTATTTTCTATGTGACATAATTTCATGTACAGTATGTTGCTGCTTATTTGAGGCATGCTGTTTATTTAATGTACAAAGTAACTGAAATTTAGCTTGCTTGGCGTCTTTCCCATTCCTCTGCAGTTGTTAGCTGAGCTTCTCAGCTGTTTATTAGCATTGCTAATTGGTTTACAAATGTGTACAGCTTAATTACCATTTACTGTGTGGTTAATTATCAATTAGAAGACCTATTTATGTGCTTGTAACACTGTCTTTTGTGTTTTGTCTTCTGAGGAAGGAAGGTCATTGCACTTTCCGAAAGCGTGTCGCTAAAGTTATTTGGATTAAAAGCTCTTATTGGGATTGGTTTCCAGCTCAGTTTTTTTTTTATACTGCCAATATTAAATGTTCCTACCCTCACTACCATAATCCTAGCCTTTCTCCTCTCTTTCTGCCAAACGAGTGTCGGACATCCTCCAGGGTATGTCTGTGAATGCGAAGGCTACTGTGATATCAAATGACTTAGGTGTGTTACAGCAATATTAAGAAAGTGTCACTAATTTTGGCCCATCTCCCCCCATGTATGTGTGGCATCCTCTAGCTGTCCTGCTCTAACAGGTTGAAAGGAATGACTGAAAAGCAAGAGTGTAAATACAGTGTGCCATACTGACACATAACAGGAATATATATCAAGCATTACCTGTGCACATGTATGTATGACTAGGTGTACCTGGCTGCCTCATAACAACAGACATGGGATGCAAAACATCAGGTAAATAAGCTGTACATGTCATACACATGTGTAATCTTAGTTTCTGTGCATCCAACAGAGTTAGATTTCTACAGCTACTGGTTGTTGCATTGCCCTGACACAGACATAGGTACTTGAATAAGCATGATTATCAGGTTGAAACTGGAGAGGTGTCCAACTGTGTTATGACCCTGTGTCCATGCCTACTACAAACAACTATATGACCACCTACATAGCTGTATGGACTCAGCAATACCTTACTTGTACAACCTGCCTCCCCCAAGGTAGAGTAATCCCCTTTGCTGAACAGCAGCAATACACAAAGCACATAATTGGTCACTATTTTGGCTGTACAGGGCAAAGTAGGAGCAGGCACCAACTTAGCAGCAAGTCAACCTTTGTCTGAACAAGCATATAAGTTCACAGGTGGATTACTGTAAGGCTATGAGTACAAATTGGACACATCCACCAAGGGCAATCACAAGGCTGCCTTCACATATATCTGCAATCTCAGAGGCAACAACCCAACCCACCATGTAATGGTGGTCAGTCACACCACGTACATACACAGCATAGCTATAGCCAACCTGCTGCAGACAGGTTTAAGGCAAACATCACCCCCTGGCTCACCATCAGTATAGGTGCATATGCACAGTACCTGCACCCCTCCCCTCATCATCAGGGAGCAGATGCATACTGCCTAATCAAAGTCAACAAAAACAAGTCTCTGTGGGACCTGATAACATTTCTGTCTGCATCCTACATGAACTCAGGCATATGCTTCCAGTTCCATTGCACACTGTATGCAAGCAAAGCTTGAGCACCATTGACATCCCATCTGCAAGGAAGACAGCCACTGTCATCCTTCTACACAAACATTTGGCATTTGGCTCATTAGCAGCAGTACAAAAAACTGCCTGCTCACACCCTTGTTCTCCCCTCCCCCTTCCCTGTTTATTACGTTAAGACAAACCCAAAGTTAATAAATATTACCTGTGGCAGGCACCATTTTTAAAACTACAATCCACTCTGCTACAGGCACCATGAAGGCTCAGTGTCTCTCCAGTAAGTGTTTTACATCTGTAAATGCCTATTTATGTTGAATTGTATTAGACATTTTACAACTGTATATGTTTATGTTGAATTGTGTTAGACATCTAATATGTTTTATGCTTTATTATTGATGTTACTATGGCATGCACCAAGTTGTTACTAGTATAATAGTATGTATCGTCAATTTGCATAGCTGCACCTTGTTCACTAATGTTAGTCATGTAATTGTGTTGTGTGTAGACAGATCATACTAGTGTCTACATTATTTCTATAAGTTTGTGCTGTTACTGGTGGACAGAATCACATTAGAGAACCACGACAGACTGCTGCTCGCTATACTTTTATCTGTAACTGCATAACTGTTTGGAGTTTCTTTTCTAATGTTCTTCCAATTGGCTCAGTATCTGCATATACTAAGTATTTGGTGCATGGCACTGTCCTGCATGCGGTAGCTATTTGCTCAGTGTGTTTTTTATAATCTTTATAATATATATTTACTATCTCAAAGTGCTTACTCCTCTCTGTACTCTTCTTTTCTAGACCTAACACCACTCTTAAGTATTCAACTGCGGTACCACCTTTAATATTCTTATAAGAAAAGCGCAGTCCGGGTCTGAACTGTCTGCAAACAGCTAAAGTTAACTTTGAACCTAACACCACTCTTAAGTATTCAACTGCGGTACCACCTTTAACAGTCTTGTAAGAAAAGTGCAGTCCGGGTCTGAACTGTCTGCAAACAGCTACAGTTAACTTTGAGTATGTGTCTACCTGTTTGAGCCAATATTCATTTTCCCCTGGAGAGCACTCTGCTTTGGTTGCAAGCAGCCCCCCCCCTCCACCACACACACACACACACACACACACACACACACACACACACACACACACACACACACACACACACACACACCTTCCACTTTCTCTTATTCCCCTCTGTTAGCAAATAGTATCCATAACTGATCAATGCTGTGTGTTTGTAAATTGAAACTATGACCACAGTAGCCTACTGATACAAGGTTATCCTGTTTTTCCACCTGAGAAATTAAGAAATGAATTACAGTTTCAGAGCAGTCCTTGGTCAATTGTGATTGTTTCTTAACACATACTTGTCTTTGCTTTGTGATTGTTTCCAGCCCCTCATACCAGCAACTAACAGGGACTCTACCCGCTTCACTCCCCATCCTGCCCCCTATTCCCTCACGCCCCCAGTGGTCCCACCTTTATTGCACTCAAACCCCTCCCATCTTTCTAATAGCCAACCACAACACTAACCCAACACTACCTCCTCCATCTTCCCACTACTATCACACCTCCTCAACTAACATGTACAAGCATACCTTTCCTATGCTCATTGCATGCACTCTCCTTGCATATCTTACATCCTACCAAAGCTCCATCATTCCCCCACTCAATCACTACCACTGTACTACTACTCACACCACCACTCATGTCTCACCTACACTCAACTCCCCTCCCACCAGCTCAAGAACCATCCCTATGCACCCCCACATATTCTACCAACTATATTTCTCAAACATAAAGCATCCCTACAACTTAACATAGTAACCCTCCCACCATACCTATTACCCACAGAGCACAATCATAAAGTTTCCCTTATAAACAAATACATTCAAAAACTGAGAAAACTAATAATCTCATGCTTATCAAAACTAGCCCTAAGTGGAGACATCCACCCCAACCCTGGCCCAACCATCTCCAACCCCAATCTTCATAATGAGACTAGAAACCACAACTTCTCCCATATTACAGCCAAGTGACTTCCTTCTACTATGCCTAAATATTAGAAGTATATCCAACAAAGTCCATGAACTCCATGCCACCATAGACGTGTACTCCCCAGATATAGTCATCCTGACAGAAACCTGGCTAAAACCTCACATTACCAGTGAGCAAATACTCCCTACAGGTTACGGCATACTAAGAGTAGACCAGCTAAACAAAAAAGGAGGTGGTTTAGCTATAATATTTAAACAGCATCTAAACATCCAGATCTTAAAATCATCAGCTCCACAAATAGGCAATGAAGAAATAATATATACCAACCTCAAAATTAACCAAAACAAAACCATCAACATAATTGGATGCTACTTCCCACCTGGCCAAAACATCCCTCCCCTAGAAAACCTCCTCAGCTGGACTACCCACCATCTCCCCCAAGAAATGATCATCTTAGGTGATTTCAATATTGACTGGCAATCCTGTTCTGGCAACAATCCAACCCATCATGTACACCTTCATGGCTTCACTCAACTAGTCCAGTCACCAACCAGGATAAATAAAAACTCCACCAAGCACAGTACCCTGGATTGGATACTAGTCAGTAAGAGCCCCCAGTCATATAAAACAGGCTGCTTATCAGATAACCTCAGTGATCACTCCCCAACATTCCTACTCAAAAAATACCTATACCAAGCTAAACCTGTCATCTACCGTCAAATACGTAAAAAAACTAAACTTTAACCCACTCACATTCATCTCATCCCTCAAAGAATGTAAATGGCATCCTCTAAAGTACCTCAGTCTAGATGATGCAGTTGAATCTTTTAATACTACCTTCCTGAACATCCTTAATTACCATGCCCCCATAAGATTCTCCAGAACCAAAGCACAACCCTCCCCATGGCTACAGAAAACCACTAAGTCAGAAATGAAAAACAGGGATAAAACCTGGGAGCACTGGCGCAAACCCAAAACCCCCTCAGCTAGACAGAAATTACTAGAACTACGCAATAGAGTCAAAAAGCTAATAAAACAGGACAAATCCCAATACTACCAGTCTGCCCTAGTCTCCTGACAACACAACCCCAAACAATTCTGGTCCTCCATAAACTCCATCCTCCACCCAGGTAAAGTCAGTACCCCTCCTCCTAACATCCCTCACTCCTCAGAAAATATTGCTACCTCATTCAACACACACTTCACCCAAACCATACTATCACTAGCTAAACAACACAACCCCCCTCCCCTCCAACCCACACCTTCAACTAGTAATCTCCCCACTGCCTTCAATTTTTCTCCTGTACCTACCTCCAACATAAGAAACTCTTAACTAAACTTAAATCCACCAAATTAGCAGCAGACAGCCTCCCAAGTGAATACCTACAAATCGCAGCTGATGCTCTGACCTACCCAGTATCCATCTTGATTAACCAATCTCTGTCCGAAAGTTATGTTCACACACTGTGGAAAGTATCACATATAATTCCCCTCCACAAAGGTGGACCCTCCACAGCACTAACCAATTACCGCCCCATAGCTATTCTCTCTCCACTCTCCAAAATACTAGAGAGATGCATACACTCTCAGGTCTTAGACTACCTCCTTACTAACAACCTCCTTTCCAGTACTCAGCATGGTTTCCGACCAAACCATAGAACCACCACTGCCTTACTCTCCTTTGCTAACACTATCCTTCAGCATAAAAACAATGGCTATCTCTCCTCTGCTACTTTCCTAGACCTATCTAAAGCATTTGACATGGTCCCACACAAACAACTTATCTCTGTCCTCAATAACCTATCCTTCTCACAATCGGTCACCAACTGGTTTCAGAGTTACCTGTCTGACCGCCAACAATCCGTTGTATGGCAGAATGACATATCTCCACAACTACCTGTCTCCATAGGGGTTCCCCAAGGATCCATCCTTGGACCCCTACTCTTCTCTGTTTACACCAATAATCTAGCCTCTGCCACCAAACATGGTACACTCATACAATACAGAAATGACTCGGCCATCATCTGCTCAGCCCAGTCCCTACCAAAACTGCAAAAAGTCACACAGGAAGCCTTTTCCTCTGTTGAAACATGGTTATCTGATGCCCGATTAATACTTAACCCAAACAAAACTAAACTACTCATCTTCCAACCCACCAAACATACTCAAAACAACTCTCACTTTAACATCACAGCAAAAGACAACACGATTATATACCCAAATGAACACACCAAATTGCTAGGAGTGGAAATATACAATAAACTAAAATTTGACATTCACATATCCATGACTATAAAAAAGTCCACAAAAAACTAGGAGCGTTATACAGAAATAAGCAATTTCTCACCAAAGCAGCAAAGATTTCAATAGCAAATTCCCACCTTATCTTCACCCTACTTTATGCCTCTCCAATATATACCAACCTAAGGCAATGTGATCTAAACAAGCTAGAGACCTGCTACAACAAAATCGCCAAATTCACCACAGGGGCATCCTACCGTAGTCACCACTGTCTCTCACTTGCTGAACTGGACTGGCGTGAACTCCCTCACCTCCTTCAGTGGTATCAACTCTCACTCACCCACAAACTAGTAAACCATCCACTAAATGTCCCGTCCCTCCAGAATCTACTCCAACCATATTGCACCACCAGACCACTAAGATGCAGCAGCAAAAATCACTTGCAGATCACTAAAGCCAATAACTCTGCTGGTGAAGCACTATTCTCTTGCACAATAGCCAAATTATGGAACTCCCTCCCACCCACAATTACCTCCGTACCATCATGCACCCACTTCAAAACTTTACTAAAAGCGCACCTAAAAACATGCTGGCTATGCCCTTGCAACTCCCACTCTAATATTATCCACCCCATCCAACCACTACCTTTCTTTCCACTCCACTAACTACCTTGATTATAGCAAGCTCAGATGCTCATAAGCCAGTACTTATTATACAGCACGAACGTCTTCTTCTTGTAACATTAGTCAATGTCTGGTATGCACTTCACAGATTAAGATTCTAGTTGTCTACTGATGTACTATGTTCTTCATCTCTAAATATGTTGTAAGTAATTGCTATGTAAATTGTTATTCACTATGTATCCAATGTATATACTGTCTGTTTATTTTAACTGTGGAGCTTTTCTCCCCGGGCCTCTGCTGAAAATGGACCTACGTCCAGTCGGACACTCCCGGTCAACAAATTTAAATAAATAAATAAATAAATAAATAAATATTAAACGTGAATGTTGAATGGTGGTTTATGCAATGTACTGGCCCTCACTGGGGGGAACATGACACATCAGGACCAGGATTGCAATGCAGGTTCATACTGTGCTGATAGATGACAGGGGTATGATGTGGTTGTAAGTGGTGGCTAATGATAGACAATGTTGATATGCTGGCTTTGTAAAAACTCTGTGCAATGTCTGAGGTCCTGTGATGTGTTTCCCTGTTTATGTCTTCCAGGTGGCATGCAGTGTCAGCCAGCATATACTGCAGATGAGAATGCAGCCATCACTGATACCATAATGCAGCACCACGGGGTGCTGTTCAGCCATAGCTGACAAAATCTGCAGACATAGACTTCCCTGTGGGACAACCTTGTCCACAGAGTTAACACCTTGGGTCACCATGGCCACACATATGATCAGGTCAGGCATCGGGCAACTGACCTGATACGTTGTGCCCAGCAAAGGGCTGCTGCCATGGCCAGGGACTATACTGCTACAGGTGGTGGCCTGGCCTCACAGACCCCACTTACGGCAACAGAGGAGCTCCTTGTCAACTTTGGGGCAGCCCCCACACAACAGCCAACACAAGAATCACAAGTCATGGAGGTGGGTGACACCCATGTAACAGGCGAGGAAAATCCAGGTAAGTCCACAGTGCACATCAATTTAATCATGTAGCAGTCATACTGTCTTCTATAGAGTATCTAGATGCATATGTTAGTTCAAACTGCATTTATTGATGGGGTTTAGTAATGCACACAAGTGCACATCTATGGTGAAGAACAGCAAATTGTGTACTATTAGAGATGGTACTGTACATGTGCAGAAAAGTAGCATTCATCTTGTACCAATGCCAAATGTGAGGCTGCTGACAATACCTCTCCCCCTCAACTACATAGGTACCTCTTGTCTGGATGTGGGACAGCAGCACAAAGCTGGTGAGTATGGGATTTTCCTGTTGTGGCTCACCAGTACCCCAGGCATGTTATGGTCATGCATGTGACCATACACAAAACTGTTACTCTCAGCCAATTTGTGATATCTGCTTGTTCACTTGTGGTGGGATTAACTGCATTACATCACGTTGGTCATCACAGGGGCCTATTTGCAGGAGATATCACATATCTGTGGCATACCTCACAACTTGTCATTGCAAGAAATCTGGACAAAAACTGAAAAAAATGAGGGGACAAAGGCTCAGAGCTATGGACATATTTTATAAATTTGTGTTAGAATGCCAGGTATTTGTGATATACAAAAATGAGAGCACAATAAAACATTTCAGAACCATCCCAACCTTTTATCTGACCTATAACCTGTACAATTCAATTGTAAAACAAACAAATCTGTTAGGGGAACAATTATGACACATAAAATGTACAAGAAGCTAGATGCATACATGTGCACAGGCTGAAACTCATATTGCGTTGAAGCAGATTTTGATATAATTACAGCATTATGTCTTCTTGGGTACATACCTACCATCAATTACAGAGAATCTTTGATTAACAGCAAATAATGGTCAGCTGTCCTACCAGGATTATCCTAACATTTACTCAGTTGCCTGCTACAGCAACAGCCATAGTTCACATACAGCTTACGAAGCAGCTAAGGGATCTCATTTGTGAAAGGTACAAGCCCACAGAACGGTACAC
This sequence comes from Protopterus annectens, assembly GCF_019279795.1. NCBI lineage: Eukaryota > Metazoa > Chordata > Ceratodontiformes > Protopteridae > Protopterus > Protopterus annectens. Next base: position 769,644,737 of record NC_056751.1, read on the forward strand.
ACACATTTCCACAACATTGCATATACCATGGAACACAGTGAAGACAGTCATCAAATGGTGAAAATATGGGGCAACAGTGACATTGCAAAGAACTGGACATCCCTTCAAATATGTGGAACAGACAAGACCCAAACTAGTCAGGGAGGCTGCCAGGAGACTAACAACAACACCATAGGAGTTGCAGCAATCTCTGGCTAGTACTGGTTGTGTACTACATGTGACAACAATGTCCCATACTCTCCATATTTGGCCTATTGGGTAGGGTTGGAAGATGGAAGCCTTTTCTTACACAAAACAACAGCCAAGTCTGGTCAATTTCTCAAGAAAAATACATCAGGTCTTCCAAAGGCATATGGGGAAATGTGTTATGGTGTAATGAGACCAAGGTTGCACTTTTTGGCCACAATACAAAAAGGTTTGTTTGGCACAATAACAACACTGTGCAACACCAAAAGAACACCATCCCCATGATGAAACATAGTGATGGCAGTGTTCTGCTTTGGGGTTGCTGTTCATAAGCTGGAAGTGGGCCTTTAGCCAAGGTGGAGGGGATTAGGAACAGTTCCAAATGCCAATCCCTTTTGGCCCAAAATCTTTATGTGTCTGCTAGAAAGCTGTGGATGGAGAGGAATAACACCTTTCCACATGACAATGACACAAACCATACAGCAAAATCCAAAAAAGAATGTCTTCACCAGAATGGCCCAGCCACAGCCCACACCTACATCCAATAGAAAATCTGTGAGGTGCCTTGAAGAGGGCTGTGCAGAAGAGATGCCCTCGTAATCTTATAGAGTTGCAGGGCTTCTGCAAGGGAGAGTGTACAAATATTGCTAAGTTGAGATGTGCCATGTGATCTGAAGAAGCTCTGTTATATGAGTGAAAGCGCTTATCCGACCTGCAGTGATTTATTAAAGCTTTGGATATATACTTGAGAGACTTGGCTTGGCTTTGTGTGGCTCTGTGTCACCCTTGCTCCCTTTTTATTCATTATTTTCTACATTTTTTACTTGGAGCATTGGGCGTTTGTTCTGACTACAAGCAAGTGATTTTTATCATATATGTGGTTATCTGTTGCCCATATATATATATATATATATATATATATATATATATATATATATATATATATATATATATGCCTGTGTATCACATGCAACAAATGCAGATATATTGCATATAGGCCACCTACAGCTAGCTGAGGGTAATCCGATCTGATGTGTGTGTGTAGAGACAGTTAAGGTGTACATAGCTGTCTGCATGCACAGACATATTATATACACAATACAGTCATATATTCCAATGTTGTTTCCTACATGTCCCATGATTCTCTAAGTGTAGAAACATGCCCAGTGTGACCTTTTATAGTTAGAGTGGGACTCCATTCCAGAGATAAGTGTACTCTGCTCTTGTGTTTTGTGTGCTACAGCCATACCTCTCAGAAGTACACAGGACTTTCTTCAGGATACTGGGGTTTTTTTAGCAGACATTTTTTATGACATATCTGTAGTCTGACACTGCAATGTATTGTGTCATTGCCTAGTGGCAGACATCCTCAGATCATCACAGTGCTTTACCAGTGGAATACTAGTTGTATGATGCATAGACCAATATTATGAGGGCAGCTATGTACATTCTTGCCCAACAAGGCCAGTTGTGAGGTGTGACTACAGCCAGTTGAGTGATGATGCACTGTGTAAACAGTCCAACAATTTGGTGATATACTGACTGGGGATCTACTGTTTGTGGGACATTTTTCTAACCTGAGATGTCATATGCGTGTGTGGCTATAGCTCTCAACTGTACATTTTTTGGCAGATTGTCCAGAGGTGTTTGGCTAGAGGTTTCATCCAGTCTACGTAAAGTTGTGTTTCTGTGGCAAGTTAGTTAAATATAATTGATGAGTGATGTTGCAAAATAATGACAGACATTACTGTTTCAGGCTACATAACCTTCAGACAATTCCTGCTAGTGCAAACCCCTCAACCTACCAACTGTCTCAGTATGTAAGGGTGATATTTACAACACATGCCTATCATTTTGCCTTTGTTCCACTTTTATTTCTGCCCTTAACCAGATGTCTTGCTATCAGAGGGTGGGTGTTATGGGTGTGGGTACAGAGTGCATTCTACTGTGCAGGCATGTCCATTATATGCAAAAGCAAACATAAAAAAATATTGAAAATAACCACTGGCAACAGTACCAAAAAGCACTATAGTCACAAAAGCCTTAGCACCTCAGCTACACAGCCTTCAAGAGGTCCATTATATGTGTAGTATATTCCACATAGCACTGTGACTTCCAGGCATGTCAGTGGCAGAGCAGTAGGTGTCACTGACATGCATAATAGTTGGTACTGCAGTTATCTGCACATGGCCCTATCAATGACAGCACTGTACCTAGGGCATTAAAAGACAACTGCCAGGAGAATGTTCTGGCGAGATATTGACAGTATTAACCACACATAGCTCATTGACCCCTGCATATTGTGGATATGCAACATGTTTTCATGTGTGTTGGGACAGCCCTGTCAATGTGTGCTGTGCTGCTATTTCCCTGCAGACATACATGTTACTGCATTTCTGTGGATACATGGGGGCAGGGCACACCTGTCAACTGTACACATTTGCATAGATTGCGCTGATATTTGCTTTACATTTTAGTTCCATTTGCCATATTATTGTGCCCTGTCTTGGGGACTAGAGGCATATCAGTAAAGGCCACAGGTCTTATTGTAATGGCATACATTTGAGTTTCAGACTTCGTACACTACATAGCCTTACTGCAACTGTGAATCCTGCTGTGCTATCACTGTGTGAGTCTGTAGGGGGAATTCAACATTGCCGCCATTTGTGGGGCTTTGCCAGACATTTCTGTCTGGTTTTCTACAGCTGACTTGGTGTGTGTGTCTGAGGGGTGGGTATGAGACCCCCCACACTGACATCCAAGCCTGTGAGCTATGACCCCCCCCCCCCAGTTAGCTGGCACCACACATATACTGCAGAGGGATTTGCCAACTTGGGTACTACTGCATAGTGTGAGGAGGCCAGTATTGGGCAGACATTTCCTGTTGTCCCACATGGCTGACCCAGCAGGCCACCCCATTCCCTTGCATGCATGCAGCATTACCATAGATATGCTACCCAAAATATACTAATCCATTAATTTATTGTTAAAAAGACTGACTTACCTTGTGCTTGTGGCAGTTGTGAGGATGGTGCTTGAGGGCAGTGTGTGTCATCCATTTTAATGTATGTGTGAGTCAGAGAGAGGTGTCAGTCCCTGACATCCCTACAGTGTGTGTGTGTGTGTGTGTGTGTGTGTGTGTGTGTGTGTGTGTGTGTGTTTGCGTGTGTTTGCATGTGTGCGTGTGTGCGTGTGCTTGTGTGCGTGTGTGTGTGTGTGTGTGTGTGTGTGTGTGTGTGTGTGTGTGTGTGTGTGTGTGTGTGTTATGCATTGCCTCTTTGCCGAAGCCTGAGCATAATTGGCATGCCTCCATCTGTCTACAGGGGCAGGCTCAAGGACCTCCTCCTTTGAGACTCTCTGTGCCTGTGGAACCTTGGCAATGGTGGTGGGCTGTGTGACCCTTCCCTGGATGTTTCTGCTGCAGCTGTTTCTACAGAATCAAACTGTGTAGCATGACACATACTATGAACATGTGTGCACATGTGGCTGGAGACTACTGCACGGGTCTACCAGATATGTCAAGGCAGCAGAACTGTTACTTGAGCAACCCAAACACATGCTCTGTAATGATCCTGGTTTGTGCTTGTGCCTCATTATGGCATTCTTGTGTGGATGTGTCTGCATTTCTGATGGGTGCCATCATCCACAGCTCCAGTGCATAGCCAGCATCCCCCACCAGATGGCCACAGGGGATGACCCCACTGAAAAATGCCTGGTACAGCTGTGATGAATGCCAGATGTGGGAATCATGATAGCTTTCAGGGCTGCCAGCACACACATTCATGATAATGCCCTGAGCATTGCACACAACCTGGCAGTAGATGGAGGGAAAGCCCTTGTCATTTATGTAGACCTTACCTTGTTCACTGGGTGGTGCTTTGATGTGGATGTGCGTGCAGTCTATTGCACCCAGTACCTCTGGGTATTCTGCTACACAGTGGAAGAGACACATATTACTGGTCATCTCCTCACAGGTGTTGGGGAAGTAAATGTGCTCACCGGCATGTGATAGAATGGCATCCAGGAACTGGTGGAGTACCCTCAATGCAGATGCCTGTAAGACCCCCATGAAGTGCCCAGTAGGTCTTTGGAAAGTACCTGTAGCTACTATTCTTAGGGCTACACATATCTTGGTATTCACTGGGATGGGTTCCCTTCTGTTGGGTCTGGGTCTGAATTAAGCCCGGCACAGCTCGAAGGTTTGCTGAAGTATGTCTCTGTCCACTCTGTAGCACTCTACTATCTCCAGATCATGTATCTGCTGGTAAGTTACCCTGGGTCTGAACACTCTTCTCCTCCTCCTTGGCCTGTGGCAGTTGTCAACATTATACTCCTCACCGCCCTCAGCCTCTAGCACATACTGATGGATCAAAACAATGGCAGTCCCTAACATTTTTCTGGTTAAAATTCCACCACATGTGTTACACCAATGGTGCAGAGTTTGTGGGAAAAAACAGACTGTAAAGTGTTTCTATAGTTTATACTTTTGTGCTACAGATACTGCCTGTATCATTGGCTGACTATCATGCATTCCACCTGTATGATTGGCTGACTATGATGCATTCCACCTGTATGATTGGCTGACTATCATGCATTCCACCTGCTGACTATGTAATTTGTACTTGATTGCCTTTATTCTGCTATTTCCCTGTTTTCTGCCTTTTTTCCATTCCCATTTTCACCCCCTTTTAAGCCCTGAGACGCACCCAGTGCATGCCATGCATACTGGTTTAGCTGATATAAACACTATGAAATGGCCCTCCCTGGATGTGAACACACACTTCATTTCATGGAATAAGTTGATTTAGCCTCAGACACACCCCCTTGCTTAGCTGTGCTTAGCTAAGCTTATCTGAGGGCCATGGAGCTCCAATGTGCTTACATCATGCATGACACAGCCCCTTTTCATGTCTGCTCCTCCTCCTGCTTGCATCATGCATGACACACCCCCTTTTCATGTCTGCTGCTCGTCCTGCTTACATGATAGTGTTATGACACCTACATGGCTGTGTGCAGTTTGGCACATTGAATATTTTTGTGATTCAGTAAATTTCCCTCACCCCACTACCTTAGTCCCTAGTTACTGCACTACACTAGAGCCTTTCCCTTTAGCAACCACTGTTACCTGGCATTGTTTTGATTCTGCATGTCATAGACTATAATGGCAAAATGCAGATTTCCCTTAAAATTATATTTTCATATACTTTTTTAAATTTCAACATGATCCCGTCTGCATGTCGCTGCCCTATGCTTAAAGGGCCGAGGTCAGCCCAAAAAAAAGTTTTATTTTTACAAAAATGAAACACTTTTACATGCCAGTGGACATATATTTGGCAATTGCCATGCCTAAAGATTATAATACATGTTTTTATTTCAGCTGTCATGCCTCCATTTTAGTTTTTGCAGAAATGTATATGGCTAGTAGCCAAATACATTTCTGCAACTAACACTATTCTTTCATGGATGCCTGCCTGCTTGCTGAATCACTAATTCACCTAGTTTGCATGATTTTCATCAGCAAATGAGGTAATTAGCATTATGCAGTGGTGTCCATGCAGGAATAGTGTAAGCAGGCTTGTGCACATCAGAACAGTAATTTACTGGATTCCTCGGCAGTCATATTCCATGCAGGAATAGCTACACTGTTCCTGCACAGAGATTTCACTTTATTGAATCCCACAGACCATTTCTAATAACAGTGCTGATAAACTGAAACAGTTTGCAGCTTATGGACCCATATTCTGTTATTTATGTCCATAGCTTTGGCATTTTCCTCCTGAGTAATATCATTAATATTTTGGAATGCTGGATATATGATCTGACTTCTGCACTCATATTCTGATAATTATGTCCATAGCTTTGATACTCTCCTCCTGAGTAATATCAGTAATATTCTGGAATGCTGGATATCTGATCTTATTTCTGCATTCATACTCAAGTATCTGTATTGCAATGACATTCTCATATCAATCAAAACTAACTTACTAACTGTATATTTAGTATTTACTAATAATACCAAAACGCTGTTCTACATGCCTCCTTACTCTTGGTTTCCCAAGCCTTGTAGCATACAGACAAGATGTGTTTGTATGCAAATGTACTGCACTTTCTGTTCTTATCAATATTATTGACTGAAGGTTATTTTCACTGATTGAAAGTGCATTGACTGAAACTGTATGCACACTGTGAAGGTCTGCTTTAATATGGCTGCATTTCTAGATTCATGCAAACAGGATACTGTATTTTTGTCTAATAAAGTACATTTAAATGAAACCTGACCTTACAGCCCCTCATGGGATAACTGAACCCACACAGGTATCTCATTTTGTAGTTACTTTAAAAGTATGAAATTTAAAATGAAGACACATGCCTAATTTTACATTTTCAGCCCTATGCAAGGTCTATTCTACTAAATGTATTTATGTAGGAAATGTTCCATAACAATTGTCTCTGAAATTACAGAAATGGGATTTACTTCTGTAATTACTTTATAAATGTATTAATATGGTATGCAAAACATACTACAATGATCACTAGAACTAATATAAAATACATTTTCTTTACCTGGTAAATAAACTTGCAGTTTTAATTTTGACCACTAGCTATCACTTGAGTATTTATGGTCTGTTTGAAATAATGTCTCTTAATTTTTATGATTTAATTATAACTGGGCAATTCCTTAAGGTGTTATAACTGGCAAAATCTCTTTTTACACTTATCATATACATATTTTGAAGCATAATTATCATATACTGTATTAACGTGTGTCGGTAAATTTTCAGCCAGATTTTTTACTAATAATCTTGTCTATTTGCCTTTTTTAATTAATATGTGCTAAAATAGAACTTTGCCTTTTAGATCTATGTCTCAAATATCCTGTAAATATTTATGTGCTGTAATAATAGAAGTACCTTTACTAAAACCTATGCTTTCTGTATTTCAGACAGATACCTTGGCATACCTTGTGAGTGCCTTTTTAACTTTCTGTTTAATGTACAATAATTATTATGTAAGGCACAATATATTTTGTAATTTAATTAATAAATTAAGCTTAACCTGTTATGCCTCGAGTACATTAAATAATTGTTACTATGTATTCTTGTGATAACATCTTAATAAGCCTGTTACAAATAATTCTGTCACTTTACCCTTAAAACTAATGACTGAATAATGTGAAGGTGATGTAATGCTATGAGAAATGTATGATGTAATACGCCTGTTACAAATAATTCTGTCACTTTACCCTTAAAACTAATGACTGAATAATGTAAAGGGTGATGTAATGCTATGAGAAATGTATGATGTAATAAGCCTGTTACAAATAATTATGTCACTTTACCCTTAAAACTAATGACTGAATAATGTGAAGGGTGATGTAATGCTATGAGAAATGTATGATGTAATAAGCCTGTTACAAATAAATCTGTCACTTTGCCCTTAAAACTAATAACTGAATAATGTGAAAGATGATGCAATGCAATGAGAATTGTATGATGTAATAAGCCTGTTACAAATAATTCTGTCACTTTGCCCTTAAAACTAATAACTGAATAATGTGAAGGGTGATGTAATGCTATGAGAAATGTATGATGTAATAAGCCTGTTACAAATAATTCTGTCACTTTACCCTTAAAACTAACTAAATAATGTGAAAGGTGATGTAATGCTATGAGAAATATATGATGTAATAAGCCTGTTACAAATAATTCTGTCACTTTACCCTTAAAACTCATGAATGAATAATGTGAAGGGTGATGTAATGCTATGATAAATGTATGATGTAATAAGCCTGTTGCAAATAATTCTGTCACTTTACCCTTAAAACTAATGACTGAATAATGTGAAGGGTGATGTAATGCTGTGAGAAATGTATGATGTAATAAGCCTGTTACAAATAATTCTGTCACTTTACCCTTAAAACTAATGACTGAATAATGTGAAGGGTGATGTAATGCTATGAGAAATGTATGATGTAATAAGCCTGTTACAAATAATTCTGTCACTTTGCCCTTAAAACTAATAACTGAATAATGTAAAGGGTGATGTAATGCTATGAGAAATGTATGATGTAATAAGCCTGTTACAAATAAATCTGTCACTTTACCCTTAAAACTAATGACTGAATAATGTGAAGGGTGATGTAATGCTATGAGAAATGTATGATATAATAAGCCTGTTACAAATAATTCTGTCACTTTACCCTTAAAACTAATGACTGAATAATGTGAAGGGTGATGTAATGCTATGAGAAATGTATGATGTAATAAGCCTGTTACAAATAATTCTGTCACTTTGCCCTTAAAACTAATAACTGAATAATGTGAAGGGTGATGCAATGCAATGAGAAATATATGATGTAATAAGCCTGTACAAATAATTATGTCACTTTACCCTTAAAACTAATAACTGAATAATGTGAAGGGTGATGTAATGCTATGAGAAATGTATGATGTAATAAGCCTGTTACAAATAATTCTGTCACTTTACCCTTAAAACTAATGACTGAATAATGTGAATGTGATGTAATGCTATGAGAAATGTATGATGTAATAAGCCTGTTACAAATAATTCTGTCACTTTACCTTTAAAACTAATGACTGAATAATGTGAATGGTGATGTAATTGCATGTTGTAAACTGTCTAGTAATGCTGTTAGAAATGTATAATGGAGTATGAATGTTATATGCTGAAATCTGACTGAAATGTACTATATTGAACTTATAATTGAGTATGAATGCCATATTCTGAAACTTGATGTAAATTTACACTAAAGTGATAAATGTTATATTCTGGAAACAAACTAAACTAATACTAAAGGAATACCTTTCCTGCCAGTGTTACCTGAACATAGATAAAAACATAAATGAAATATGGTAAATGTTATATTCTAGAACTAAATTATTAGTAAAGGAATACCCTTTTTCTGTCAGTATTATCTGAATGCAGATAAAAGCATAAACTGAAACTAGTACTGTTATATGATTGTCTGAAACAAAACATTTGCATACTTGCTTTAGCTCTGATTTGTATAAATGCATATCTATTATATATACATTTTAACTTTTACATAACTAAAACACTTTTAAACTGAACATTAGTACTGTCAAACAATTGTCTGAAAACATAAAAATATTTACATACATGCTTTAACTCTAATCTGCATAATGCACATCTGTTGTATACACATTTTAACTTTAAATACTATTTTAATTTAGATAACTGAAACTCATTTAAACAAACATTTAAATAAAATCAATAATTTTTACTTATGGCTTTGATGTTTTTGTCTTTCTATAGCTACCCAAATTCTGCTCACAGCTCTTGCCAAGTTTAGGCCTCACTCTGCAGCATCCCAGTCACTGTTGAGGTATTGGAAGGACTGCTTCCCCCCACCACCACCCTTTTCCATCTCCTGTGCAAAGCTGGGTGGCTGATGTAATATTTTTTGTGTTTAAACATACATTCTGGAAAATCAAACTGGAAATAATTTAAATATCCAAAACTGACACTGTCTCGTGTGTAGCAATATCTGCAAAGCACAAAAAAGTAGTATCAAGTCCTTAAAATAACATCTGTAGCTTTAACATTTATAAGCTGATAGCTGTTGTCCTGCCTTTATTTACATTTTTCTGCATGAAATACACATATGCTGCTAATAAACTCTTGTAAGCCTGTAAGCAAACTGATAATGTACAATAATGAAATAGACATACATTATTGATAAAAAAATTCTCGCAAGTCTGTAACTGAACTGATAATGTACTGCACTGAAATGGAAAAGCTATAACTTCACTAACAAATCAAACGCAAACCTCAGTAGCATTGTTTCCCCCTGTTATAACCTCAAATAAAGCTAATGTAGTAATCTGAAACTGTATTAATGTTTGCATTTCTGCACCTTTATAAATCTTAAATGCTGAAGTTTCCATGTTTTCTCTGTGACCCTCAGGTTGTAGTTTACAAAATAATGTTATCAGTGTGTAGGTCTTTTCCCACTTCCTAACATGTAGCTGTTCTTTTAGACAAATGTCATTTAACTCTTTCAGTTCTACTGAATCCTTCAAGGAATTATTATTACTTCTAAAATTTTCTTGGATAAATACTAAGAAGTGCTACTGCATAAAGCTGTCACTAATGATATTAAACTGATCCTTACCATACTGTTTTATGACATACAGTACTGTCTTTAATTCAGACCACTGAGTTAGCCTGTAATTTGATAACTCAAACATGTAAGTCTGCCACTGGGGTGCTTGGTAAACTACAGTTTCTGCATTAAATATATACAGTCTTAAACTGTTTACATATAAACATTTATTACTAGAGTTGAACTGATCTGATTCTGGAAATTTACTTGTCTGTCCTTTATATAATGATGTGAATTTTCTTCATTTTCTAACATGAGATTTGTACCTGTGGCTTTAATGACACATACTGTTTATGCTGCACTCTTTTCTTACATGGCATCTGAATGTCTGACTGTACTGTCACCTTTAAAATGTGGCATTAACTTTAAATTTTACATTCTGTAAACTAACAAAACATCATTTAATATCTGTGAATGCATTCCTGTCTCTGCTTGTATTGTGATGCTATGTATGCATTGCAACACTTTACTACCATAATTTAAAGGTTTAAACAATGTCTCCTAAATAAAACAATAACACATAAAATATTTGCCAGATCTGTAACTGTAAACCCTTTATTCTGCAAATTACCTTGACTGTCATTTCTGGTATATCATACACAACATGTGCTTCCAGAATTGCAAATGCATACTAGCCTGACACTGTTACTTTTTTTACTGGCCATTCCCAGTCTGTCTTATCTTTTGTGAGAATAAGATACTGTTTATGAAAATGTAGTAACATGACTGCCTGCACTTCAACTGTAGCAGCGGAATTGGAATTTATTTTATCTTTAACCCACAAATCTGCATACTCCTGTCATACCAATTCTTCACTTCTTGTACATTTGCACAATTCACTGCACATACGTTCTTACAAGTGTCATCTGTGCACACTGCTGTACATTCTGTAGCAATTTTTTTTCCCATAAAATCTTGTCACTGAAAGTCTAAAACAACATGTAACTCTGATGGCATGTCCATACCTAGTATGGAACTGTTACACTCAGAACTGCTCACTGCTATAACCTTTGACCTTTGAAATCCTGAAATATTTGCATTCATGTCCTCTAGTAGAGGTTTATTTGTAACTAAAATTGATGTGTCTGTATTAATCAGTACATTATGATATAATTTATTTTATGTAAACAATAACATATTGTCATGTCACTCAACAATGGCAAATAAATAAAATGGCTTGGTGCTGGACTGCCATACACTTTATAGGTAAACTTGAAAAATCCTTTTTTTATAGAACTAGTAACAACATTGACTTGAGTTATGGTTTGTGTTTATCCTTTATTTTGCCCTGAAGCACTAGTAATGACATTGACTTAAGGTCAGATATGCATTTCTTCTTTATTTTGCCCTGAAGTCTATGTTTCGTTTATGCTGGTGTTTGCTTTATCATATTGATCAAAATCTGTACTTTGATCTCTCTTAGCCATCCTCAGTGCAATATTAGCACTGCATTCTGAAAAAAATAAACTACAATTTCTTGCATTCTGAATGTCTGTATTTGAAATAACATGAACTTGAGACATTACAAATATTTGCTCCGTGTCTTCTCTGGAAATCTGTATGCTATATACACTGACTGTGTTTATGTCTGTATTTGCAATACTGCAACTTAAATGTGTATTTTGAATTACATGTTCTTTAACATTTACACTGATGTCTGAAGATTGTAAACAAGAACTTGTGTTATTTAAGTCTGAAACCATACTGATAGAATCTAACTCATTTTGCAAATCATGAGAAAATGTATTACTTATTACAATCAGTTTCTGTGATTTAACCCTTTTGCATCTAGAAACATTTAACATTCCTGAACTAATAATCTTGAAATGTAAACATTTGTGGAACACACCCCAGGATTTATTAAACTCTGTGCAGGGATAGTGCTATTCCTGCACGGAGTGGTTCATGTCAGTGTAGAATGGCAGCCCGCCTTACATATGCATGAAGGCATGCTGCTGTTTAACCTACATGGACACGAACCATGAATGAATGCAGGGGGCATGTCCTTGTAGTGTACGGACACTAAACATGTCCCCTACACTCAGAAAGTGTCATATGGCACTTTCTAAACTGAACTGGCATCATTTTAGAGCTTTGCTCTAATATTATGCCAGTATTCCTTGTCCGTGGACACTGAAATAAAAAAATTACCATTTCAGTGTCCGCAGACACTGAAATAAAAATGGCACTATGAAAGCAATGCAGGGGATGTATTACAGGTTCTGTGACACACCCCCTGCATTGCTAAAGAGCCATATGGCACTCATACCTCTCAACCTCTCAGCACAAGAAATCTGGACAAAGCCAAAAATAATGCGGGGACAAAGGCCCCCAAATAGGGACAAATTTAAAATATTGTATAATACCACACAATGAAAAAATAATCCAGAAAATGACTCAGCCAGTAAATCCAATAGATTTATTTTCTTAACAGACTTCTCTTCTCCAGCGCCTCGGCATAAGCCTTTAACAGAGTATAAGAAGAACTATTTCTCATTTCTTTTTATAATAAAAACAGTTCCAATTAAACAATTAAAAAACAATTAATTAAAGCAACCATTTCCAATCACGTTCTCTATTTAACCCCTTAGGGTATAAAGTATCAAACTTTAAAATAAACAATGCTTCTTTGCATTGTAATTTATTCTTAATACATGTGCCTTTTTCACAATACACTTTTTCTAAAATTGTACCTACTAATTTATTTCCATCACTATTATGATACTACGTGATAAAGTACTATCGTTACATAGATGATTTGATTTTTTTGTGTGAAGGGGGTAGTTCCAGTGTACTTAAATTTATCCAGGATTTAGATTGTAATAATTTTGGTATAAAATTTGATGGAGCTCAGTGGGGAGATAAAGTAACATTTTTAGATGTGAATTTGATAGTAAAAAATAATGAAGTGGTGACATCAGTCCATCATAAATTTGAGGGTGTTAATAACTTTATTCATTGGACTAGCTGTCATCCACCACACTTGATATCAGCACTTCCCTATAATGAATTATTGGGTATTTCAAGATTGACCAGTGACAGGCAACAAAAAGAATTAGAAATTGAACAAATTTGTAGTAAATTCATTAAAAGAGGCTATAGTAAAGAAGATGTAGAACAAGCTAAGAAAAATTTGATTTTAAAAAATCAAAGTAATAAGCAAGTAAAGTATCATGGTAGATCAGATAAAAATATACATAATAAATAGGTGGAAAAGATATTTTTTGTGACCACTTATGGAGTGTATACAGAGGAATTAGTTAAAATAATTATGTTCTATTGGAAATATTTGACACAAGATCCATCTTTAGGAGAATTGATACCTCAAAGACCTATGGTGTCATATAAGCGTGGAAAAAGTATTAAGGATATGTTAGTACATGCTTATTTCTTTTTTCCTACTGTCAAACTAACCAAATGTGTATCTGATTGTGGTTTTAAAGCATGTGGACACTGTGGTATATGTAATCAAACAGTGATTTTTTTTGATCAAATAAATGGAAAGAAATTTAGTGTGAATGACAGTTACAGTTGTAATACAGAAGGTATTGTTTATGTGCTTAAATGTGAGTGTAATTTATTTTATATAGGTGAATCTAAAAGAAGTTTTCGTGTTAGATTTTTAGAACATCTTAGAAATATTAAAAATGAAAAGGTGGAAAGCCCATTAGGCTTACACTTAAAAAGTATCATAATAGTGATGGAAATAAATTAGTAGGTACAATTTTAGAAAAAGTGTATTGTGAAAAAGGCACATGTATTAAGAATAAATTACAATGCTAAGAAGCATTGTTTATTTTAAAGTTTGATACTTTATACCCTAAGGGGTTAAATAGAAAACTTGATTGGAAATGGTTGCTTTAATTAATTGCTTTTTTAATTGTTTAATTGGAACTGTTTTTATTATAAAAAGAAATGAGAAATAGTTCTTGTTATACTCTGTTAAAGGCTTATGCCGAGGCGCTGGAGAAGAGAAGTCTGTTAAGAAAATAAATCTATTGGATTTACTGGCTGAGTCATTTTCTAAATTTAAAATATTGGTCTGATAAATCCTTAGAAATTGGCTAGATTAAAAGAAGTTGTGTTAACATACATTTTCCGAATGATATGAACTTTGAAACTCAAATACTGGTCATTATACCTCTCAACCTCTTAGAGCAAAAAATCTGAACAAAGCCTAAAATGATTGGGGGACAAATAGAGACAGATGTTAAATATTGCTCTCACACACTTAGAAAGTTGATAGATAACAGGATATGTATTAGCAGGAGTCCCTGAAGGATAGAAGCCTGAAAGCCAAATCAATACCAGTATTTCATGATTGCAGTCCAAAGTAGTTGTCAGAACATCACAATACACACTCATATAACCTAATAATATAATAATATATATATATATACTTTCTTCCAGTAGCCTAAGGAATGTTTAAGTGTAGCTAAGTGAGCGTGCACATTATGGCAGCCCACTTAGCATAGCTTAAACATCCCATAGGAGCTAAATGCAAATAGACAGGTGAAGTTGCTGATGCAAGGTAGCATAGTGGTTAGAGTCATGGCTTTACATGCAGGTGTTCATGGCGTGAGTCCCCAGACAGGCAATTTATTTTCCAGTGTGAAAGTAGTGTTAAAATTATTTTAGTAAACTTAAATTGTGTAGCAATCTTTTTTGTCAACCAGGGTAGTGTAGCAGTTCCAAAAGTGAGATGTCAATGTAGAAAAGATGTGAAACCCCCATATAAACACAAGTTCCCCATACAGTATAGTCATAGAAGAATAAAAGTTAATGAAAGCACATAGGGGGGTTCATGGAAGGTAAACATAAAATTATAATGTGTATATACATATTATTGTATAATAAAAATATATTAGTATAATATGTTTAAACATGCCTTCAACACTCTGTATCCATCAGACCTTGCTCTGCCCAGCAACAATATAGCCCTGCCAAGTCTCAAACCTGGGATGCTGTCCTTAACAATCACAGCAAAATACCACTACACCATCTGAGCTATGAAAAAAATGGTAATGTTTTAACAAACATATCATGCATTCTGGTCATTTAACAGTAATGAAAAAAAAACAACAGCCCTAAGTGTCAAACCCATGATACTTTGCAATATGAACACTACAGTCAGAGGAATGTACCACTATACCACCTGAGCTGCATGAAATAATGTTGTTTTTTCAAACATATCATGCAATAGAGGCATAAAACATTAGGGAGAAAGCTTTGTGGAACCAGTCATGTGTTGTATATAGACATATATATATATATATATATATATATATATACACACACATATATATATATATATATATATATATATATAGAAGGAAAAAACAAAAAATATATATATTTATATCTATATATATATATATATATATATATAACATGTGTGTATGTATATAACACGCAGTGCAGTTATACCTTAGAGAAAGTTGGGAGGAAAGGCATGAAAATAGAGACATATCCAAAATATGTCAGTTGATAAGCTGAAAATGTTGATGTAGTAATACTGTATGTCCTAACATATATCAACTGAAATATCACAATTCCAGGACTCAATTGCTTCTCATTAGTTAGTGACCTCAATCCCCACATCATCCCACTGATTTGTCAGGAATACACAACAGTTATGGGGACCAGACCAAAGATACTGGCCTGTCACCTGGACATCCTACAAATATGTGGACATAACACAACAGTGAGGAAATTACACTGAGCTACCGAGCAATGTACAAACTACAATCAGACTGACATAACATTACCAAAGTCCAGCTTTGGGGCTGTACACATGCATTAGCAAATATAACAGGCACTACAGTGATCTAACACTACTGGAAAAAAGACACTGGTGTGAAAGTGCATACCCCCCAAAAATTGCACCACAGTGACAGTGACATACCAGTAAGCAAACTGAACGCTACAATATAAGTACTGTGTAAGCAACAAAATCCCATTTGCCACTCACACATTATCCCTACATATACTGCCCCAAGTCACAGTGTAGTGGGAATCATGAGGTGTTATGGGACATGCCACCGTCTGCATGTACAAACATATACAGGTGATAGGGAAGCAGAAACTGGAGCAGCATGCACAGTCAGATAGAAAGGGCCCATGGCACTCACATGTACCCCCTCTCTACAAAGCCCAAATAGCATGTACACACTACACTGCTATGCAATACTGACAGTCTTTTAACAATGGCAGACATACACAGACCTCTCAAATGTACTAGTTTCTCACAGAATGTATAGGTACAGGAGTCATATCTATAGCTGTTTCCTTGTTATATGTTTGGGGGTCTATTACATTACTGGGATGGTAGCAGGGATGAATGCAATAAATAATGATACTACATACCTCTGAACCTCTTAATGCATGACATCTGGACAAAGCCTGACATAACTGGGGGACAGAAGACCAAACACAGGCATATATTGGACAAATTGCTGTGATAAATGTAGACAGATGCTGGTGCTACGGGCTTTGTTGTAACATATCTTTTTTGAGGGATATGAAGTTGAAGTAAGTAACATCAATAGATGTTAGCATTTACTGACTGCATTCCCCAGAGTATCCTACTGATTAGCCAAAGATAATAACTGTCTGGGGAACAGACCAAACATATGAGCCATGCATCTGGACAGGGTCTAGGCCACTGGACAGTGTAGAGGTATGACTGCAGTGATGTAACAGAACAGAAATCCCCTGACAGCTACCAAACATGTCACCCAGCACCTTATGAAATACAGTAAGATCAACATGATACTGCCCCACGTCACCTCTGGGAAATTACCCACGTATATTCAAATATAGCATGACTACAGGGATGGAACTGTAGTGAAAAGCAGAGAGTGGTACAAAAATTTCCATCCATAAACATTTGCAACACAGATACAGCAACATACCAGTACCCAAAATGAACTCTAGAGTAGAACAACTGTCTGAACAAACATATCCTGATTGCCAGTCACATACTACACCATCATATACCGGCCCATTTCATATTCTACTGTGAATCTTGAGGTGTTACAGGACATTTCACAATTAACCCCTACAAGCATACAGACATACTAGACCACCAGCAGCTGTAGCAGCATGCAGAGTCAGATAGGTGAAGGATGTATGGCACTCACATCTTCTACTCTCCCTACCCAGCCCAACAAACATCTACACACAAAACTGCTGCACAATCTTGGCAGTCTGTTTGTTCACAATGGCCAGACAGATATAACTGTCATATGTACAGATGTCCACAGATTTACCAGGGTGTGGAACTATAATCCTGGCCACCACTGCATACCATGCCCAGGAGTCTGCCAGGTCATTGCCATGATAACTGTAGAGCAGTTGGTAATTAATGATATACCATAACTCTGCACCTTGTAGTGCAGGACATCTGGACAACACATGATGTACTTGTGGGACAGGGGGCTGGAAAGAGGGACATATCACACATAATGGTGCTATAAACTGAACAGTAGCTTGTGTTACATGTGATGTTGTAACAAAACATCCCTGAAGGATATGATATCTGGAATACCAATGGATGTCAACAGTTACTGACTACAATCCTCACATTATCCTACCAACCAAACAAAAAAAGACGTTGTTCGAGGAACAGACCAAGCATAACAGGTAAACATCTAGCCAGTCTGTGGACAACATACCAGTTGAGAGGTATGTCAGATGTGTATCACTGTCAGATGTCACGTCACACAGTAAATGCATGTCCAGACTAACCCTGCCAATCTAGTGACCCTCCATGTGTATAACAGCACTAATGACATACAATCAGTACCAAATCCTGGAGCTTTGCCCCCATGTTGTTGGCCTGCCTCCACATGTCCTGTCCTGTGATGTATTTCCACCTACTGTCTGTGAAGCTGTAGCCCCCACACCTCCATAATGTCCCTTGCTCAGGAAAGGAAAATGGGCAAGGCCCGCATGAAGGGCATCCCATATGCTGTAACTAGCAGCAGTGTCCAGGCCCACACCACAATATGGGCACCTACATAGCTTTAAGGCCTCATCAATACCTGACAGGACATCAACCCCCTCAAGGTAGGCTGAATGTCTGTGGTGGACAGCAGCAATATACAACTACCATCATAGGTGGAAATAATCTCAGGATGGGCCAAGAAGGAAAAGGTGCCTCATTGGAAGCCATGTTACCTTGCTCTGTATAAACAAATAAGGTCACAGGTGATGTACCCTAAGGCTGTCTTTGAGTGCAAACCAAAGACTTCCACCAAGGCCAATCACTAGGCCTTCCAGACATGTGTCTGCAATTCCAGAGGGAACACACATATCTGCTCTGTAGTGGTGGTCAGTAACATTACATACACATATGCCATGGATATAGGCTAGTGGCTGCAGACAGGTGAAATGTAAACATCACCCCTGTCATCCCATAGGCACATGTGCATGTACAGCACCTGCCATCCCTCCCCTCATGATCAGGAAGCAGGTTTGTAATGCCCTCTCAAAGGCAATACATAGAGGTCTCAATAGGCCTGATACCATTCCTGGCTGCATCCAACATGAACACAGGCATGGGCTCTCAGACCCATTCTGCAGAGTAGTCAACCACAGCCTGAGCACCGGTGTCATTACATCTGCACAGAGGACAGACAGAAAGTTGATAGAAAACAGGTTATGCATCAGCATTAATGTTGAGAAGGATACAAGTCTGAAAGTGAAATGTATGCCACATTGGCATGACTGCAGTCCTCAATGAGATTGCCAAAAACCGCAATACTCTCCATTTAATATAGTAATATAATATTAATATTCAATAGGCGACAAATAAAAATATACAGCTAAAATCCCCAAACCAAGATAGTATAGTGGTCATAGTCTCAGCTTTGCATGCATGTGTACATGGTTTGAGTGATACAACAAGCAATCAAAATTTACATGGAAAAGCAGTGTTAAAAGTGTTATGTTCACATTAAAATATGTGGTAAGTTATTTTTGTCACCCAGGGTAGTGTAGCTGGTGTAAAATGGATGTGTGAGTGCATATAACATGTGAAAACACTGATGTAAACATGTGCCCCATACAGTACAGTTACATCCCTTGCTACTGTAATGAAAGCACATACAGCCATGTCATGTAAGGGAAATCATATACACTTATTAAATGAAGTCATTAGTGTGGTATATTATGAGAATGAACTGTGGGCAATGGTTAGCAATGCTCAGCCGTGCTTAGTAGGTTTAAAAACAGATTTCTATTGTCCTCAACCCTCTCTCTGGGGTTTGAGTGTCCAAATTCACCTCCAAAGTCTGTACACATGCACAGCTGTTGCTGTCCAAGAAATGGACAGCTATGGACCTTCTGTACACCCATCCTGCACATCTGTAGCTACCTTCCATATTGTTCTTCCCTCTGCATGCCCCTTTTCCACCACTTTCTATCACCCCTTTCTCTTTCTTTTTAATGAATTAGTGTGGTGTAAGTATGAGAAAGCAGGAGTAAGAGCAACAAAATTGCCAGCTATGCCAGGTCTTGTACTGAGGGCCCTGTATACCATAATCAGAACAATATACCACCATACCATTTGAGCTGCAGAGATTGCTGATGCTTTTTGCAACATATGCTCATTCAACAGTAGGGAAAACATTCTGTAGAATCAGTCAGGCCTCGTATTTATACATATGCACATGTATATATGTATGGAGATGCATATATATATATATATATATATATATATATATATATATATATAGACAAATATATACATAATATAGATAGTGATATGAATTTAAAATATATACACACACACACACACACACACACACACAGACACACACACACACACACACACACACATATATATATATATATATATTATATATATATATATATATATATATATTCGTATCACTTCACTGAAAGACCATTTTACTGACAGTCATTTCACTGAGACTAAATCACCTAAAGTTCTTTTCATCTAAAACTCATTTCACTGACAAGTAGTACTCTAAGGCAAGTCAAAGGTGTATGTCCTTTTCCCCACTGTAGTGCAATCCTGGTGTTAGTATATATAGTTAGGGAGGGTGGGGGCACAGCCCCCCACATTGGGGAGTGAGGGGGTGTAGCCCCCCAGCTAGTTGGGTTTTTCCAAATAATGTAAATCAAAACCAGACAACAGAAAACCACACACAACAGAGTGCCCCCCCACACACCTTAACTATATATGCTAACACCAGGATTGCACTACAGCGGGGAAAAGGAAATATACCTTTGACTTGCCTTAGAGTACTACTTGTCAGTGAAATGAGTTTTAGGTAAAATTAACTTTTAGTGAAATGAACATTAGGTGATTTGGTCTCAGTGAAATGGTCTTTCAGTGAAGTCATATGAATCCATATATATATATATATATATATATATATATATATATATAGATAGATAGATAGATAGATATGTGTGTGTGTGTGTGTGTGTGTGTGTGTGTGTGTGTGTGTGTGTGTGTGTATATATATATATATATATATATATATATATATCTATATATCTATATATATATATATATGCTCATAACATGTAGTGGAGTCATACCTCAGAACCATACCT
This sequence comes from Protopterus annectens, assembly GCF_019279795.1. Lineage (NCBI taxonomy): Eukaryota > Metazoa > Chordata > Ceratodontiformes > Protopteridae > Protopterus > Protopterus annectens. The sequence goes on from NC_056751.1 coordinate 769,665,660, forward strand.
ACCAACCCCTTACTGCAAGAAATCTGGCCCAAGGCTGCCCAAATGGGGGGACAATGGAACAAAACTAGGGATGTATTTCAAATATCCTTCTTATAAATGTAGAATGTTGCCAGAGTGACAGAACTTGTTTCAGCATGCATGCTCTGAAGAATGTGAGTTCTGAAACTGAAATGTATGTCATCATTTACTGTCAGAAATCCTCAGGTCCTCACAGTGATTTACCAGGGATATGAAAATAATGCATCTGAGGAACAGACCAGAAATATGAGCAATAAAGCTGGACATACTGAAACAATACAGACAGTTCTGAGGTAGGGTCAGAACCCCTTAGTGCAATGAACCTGAGCCAGGCCTGACAAAGTGGAGAGAGAAAGCCATGGAAATAGCGACACATCTGAAATACTGCAGTAGAGAAGCTGAGACAGTTGTGGCAGTAACACCCTCATGTCTGTCCTAACATATACTGACTGAAATAGCACAAGTCCAACACTCAATTACTTCCCACTAGTTAGTGACTGAAGTCCTCACATAATCCCACTGATGTGTCAGAAATACAACACGTATGGGGGCCAGGAAACACTACGTCCTATCAATATCTGGGCATAAGATTACATTAGGAAAACTACATTCAGCAGCTAAGCATGTCACCAAGCACTGTCCAAACTACAGTCAGACTGACGCAACACTAACCCAAATCTGTTAGGGGGAATTACACATGTACTGGCAAATATATCAGGCACTACAGGGATGTCACAGCATTGAAAAACAGACACCATTGTGAAAGTGCATACCCACAACCAATTCAACCACAGTCACAGTGACATACTAGTAAGCCAAAGGAACAATACAGTATAAGGACTGTGTGAGCAAAAACATTTCAACATGTTTGCCACTCACACACTAGCCCCACATATACTGACCCAATACACAGTATACTATGATTATGATACCAGACAGTGGTATAGGACATGCTTCAGTCTGCCCCTACAGACATATACAGCTGATAGACCACCAGAAACAGGAGCAGCATGCACAGGCAGATAGATAAGGAGCCATAACACATACATCCACACCCCTCCCTACACAGGCCAAATAATATTGACACAATACACTGCTACATAATCCTGAAAGTCTGTCAACAATTGTCAGAAATACACAGACCTCTCAATTGTAAAGAGTCCCACAGAATGTCCAGGCTTCCCCTCATGTATAAGGCTCTTCCACATAACATGTCTGGCAGTCTAATACATTACTGGGAAAATGTCAGGAATGTAGGCACTAAATAATCATATACCATACCTATCAACCTCTTACTACATGACATCTGGACAAAGCCTGACATAAATGTGGGACAGAGGCCACCCAAAAACAGGGGCATATTTGAAATATTGCTGTTATAAAACTGATAATGTTGCAGTTGTAGCAGGGTTATCTGTAACATATCTTTACTGAGGGATATGAGGTTCATAGGTTCATAGGTTCATACTAGGCTATCTGCCCGAGGGCATTTACAAGCCTAGCCCATAGTTTTGTGGCTTACGCCACCCCTTTAGTATGGGGAACTATACCCATTATTTTGCTGTGCCTCTGTTGAGCAGTGACACTGAGGTAATCCCTGGGGTATATCTGCGATCTCCCATCCATTGGTCAAGATTTCTCTTGAACAAGGCCAGCGAGGTGCTCTGCCTCACATATACCGGGATTTTATTCCACAGCATAGGGAGTCTTTGGGTGATGAATCTATCCCTCCAGCGCGTCCTATTAATAGCCGTGTCGAGGTCAGAAACGCAAATGGATGTTAGCAGTTACTGACTGCAATCCCCAGAGTATACTACTGAATTTCCAAAGACAAAAAATATCTGAGGAACACACCAAAAATAGGAGTCCAAATTCTGGCCATTCTGCAGCTAGCCCTACAGGTAAGAGTTATGTCAAACACATAACACTGTCAGAGTTAAAATCATAAAGGAACTCCATGTCCACACAAACCCTGTTAGACTAATATTAATCCAAATGTGCAACAGCAATATTTACATTCTGCCCCTATGTCTGGAACATTCTCCCCCATTCTGTTGGCCTGTCTCCACAGTTTTGGTTGTAAGATGTATTTCTAAATACCCTCTGTGATGCTGTTGTTTCAAAATAGACAGCAAGCTGTACTCTGGGATAACAATTTGTTTTCCTTACTTCCTGTAAATATTGGAGTCCTACAAGGCTCTACCTTAGGTCCACTTCTTTTTTCCATATTTATTAACGACCTCCACCTGAACATACCCCATGCCACTTGCATTCAATATGCAGATGACTTTATCTTAATCTGTACTTCCAACAACATAGCCTCCCTCCAGTCCCTAACCCAAACTGTATTCCAAAAAGTAGAAAACTGGTTCATGCAACATCGCCTTCTTCTTAATCCTAAAAAAACAAAACTACTGCTTTTTACGCCAACTCATACGTCACCCACTCCATTCTTCTCTATAACCTCTAATAATGCTACTAACATAGCACCAGATACTACCACCCACCTACTAGGTGTCACAATTGACAATCATCTTAATTATGACGACCATATTAACTCCATCATAAAGTCTGTCAACAAAAAACTTGGTACCCTCTACAGAATTAAACCCTTCCTTACCCCCTCAGCCAGGAAAACTATTGCACAAACCCACCTCATTTCTACCCTTTTCTATGCCTCTGCTATATATACTAACCTATCTAAAAACAACATCTCTAAACTTTCTACCTGCTATAATAGTATAGCTAGATTCATCATATACTCTCCCTTTAAAACCCATCACTGCCTTTACCTTAGACAACTAGGATGATTAGAAATACAGAACCATATACTCTGTCAACAGTTACTTATCACACAAAAGATCTTACACCACCCCAATGATACCCCCATCCTCTCTAACCTGATCTCTCCATATAAAAATCTGGCTACACTATATTCTGCAAATAAACTCCTTGTCTCCTCAATTAAATATAACAACAAAGCTGGTGATTCACTTTTCTCAAACACTATAGGGAAAAACTGGAATCAGCTCCCTCCTGAACTATCTACCCTAGCATCTGCATCTCAATTCAAAAAACACATAAAAGAACATCTAAAAACTAAGTGGCTTTTTCCTTGTGCAAACCCAGAGTGAAATTTTTATTAGACTCCTGTTCTTACCCTACCCTCCCCCCCAACTCTTTGCCTCCAAAACTAGTTACTTCTCTTCTTACCTTAATCTTAGTAATATGATAAAATTTAAGAACTTTAATCTTTCTACACATACCTTAATTATATCTAATGCATTTGTTTATTTATATTTAGTTTAACTTTTTACCTGAATGCTTATAGTCAATATTTTTTAATGCCATTTTACTTCTCTCCTTTTACCAATGTTACCATAGTACTGTTACCTTATATGACTTTATTACACTTGTTTCCTTTTTTTTTTACATTGTTATTGCTTATGCCTGGAGCTTTTCTCCCCGGGCCTCTACTGAAAATGGACATGTATCCAGTTAGACTAGCCCGGTCAACAAATGTAAAATAAAAAAATAAATAAAATAATAATAAAATATCTCCATGAAGTCCCCCTCACTGGCAAGGAAAAGTGCCAATGCTCACGTGACGTACTCAATGATAGAAGTGAGTTGACATGCTATTGGCTATATGAATAACAACACTATTGTCCTACATGAAATTACCAAGTGGGGGACACCAATTTGTACACAGGCCATCAGTTGCACATGAGCATTACCTGCAAAAGGCAAGCTGCTGCCTATGCAAACCAGATGTACATCCTACATCCTTGAGAGAGAGAGAGAAAAAAAAACAGCGAAAAGAAACATAAAAACCAAGCAGTACATAACATCCTACACTTGAATAAAACAAACAGGTATGTCAAACAAGTAAACATGTCATGAACTACAGTAGGGGGTATGTAAGAATGGGAAGTAGGAACTGTAACATACGTGTCTCAACAAGACTTGCTGTAGTGATATACTGCTGATCAGAACCTATGGCCATAGCATCTGGGTCTGTCTGCAGTGACATAGATCATAGGTCAGGCCCCTGAGTCATCCCAGGAAAGAATGGCTCACATATGACTACTACTGCAGTGTGTGCTGAACAATACTGACTATGACAATGCTAGGCCAGCTATTGGGATGTTGCACATATCCATATCTTACTTGTGAATACAACTATGATATACTCGGTTGTCTCAGAAATGTGTGAGGCCTATACATGGTATTTCCATAGTCAAGTACTGTTGTGCATGTGTGTGTTGAACTGCATGTGATATACTCAGTTCATACCATTAAACTATCCAGTGTTATGCACACTGACCATATGTGTGCCTCATATTTGTAGTCATTTACTCATACAATTGTGTTATGTCTGGCAAATTATTGGCAAATCTGTGAAAAATGACATTACAACAGCTCATTCTTTTTATTCTGGCTGTTCCCGGTAGGGGTAGCCACAGTGTATCATCTGTTGCCATATTTGCCTGTTCTCTGCATCCTGGTCTGTCACACCAACCACCTGCATGTCCTTTCTCACCACATCCAGGAACCTTACCTGTGGCCTTCCTCTTTTCCTCTTACCTGGCAGCATCACCCTTTCTATCTTTTTCCCAATATACTCAGCATCCCTCTGCAGCACATGTCCAAACTGATGTAATCTTGCCTCTTTGGCTTTGTCTCAAAACCATCCACCATGGGCTGACCCTGTCATATACACATTGCTAATCCTGTCCATGCTCATCAAAACCAGTTCAAATCATAACATCTGTAACTCTGCCACATCCAACTGTGACTCCTGCCTTTTTGTCAGTGACACTCCTGCCAACTCATATAACATAGCTGGTCTCACTACCCTGTTGTAGACCTTCCCTTTCACTGTTACTGGTACTCGTCTGTCACAAATCAGTGCTGACACTCTTCTCCACCCTCTCCATCTTGCCTGTACTCTCTTCTTCACCTGTCCTTCACAGTCGTCATTACTCTGAAATGTTGATCCCAATCATTTATACTCATCCCCCATTGCCAACTCTACTCTCTGCATCCTCAGCATTTCACTACCCTCCCTCTCATTCACACACAAATATTCTGTTTCAGTCTTGCGGACATTCATTCCTGTCTTCTCTAAAGCATATCTCCACTTCTATAGGGTCTCCTAAATCTGTACCCTACTCTCAGTACAGATCACAATGTTATGTGCAAACATCATACTCAACAGGGACTCCTGTATGATCTTGTCTGTCAACCTGTCCATCACCATTGCAAATGAGAAATGGCTCACAGCTGATCCCTGATGTCATTCCACCTCCACCTTAAACACATATGTCACTCTTGCAGCAGACCTCACTGCTGTCACACCACCCTTGTACATATCCTGTACCATTCTTGCATATATCTCTGCCACTCATGACTTCCTCATACAATACCACAACTCCCCAATAGGCACACTGTCATATGCTTTTTCTACATCCAGAAATATATAAAGCAACTCCTGACTTTCTCTGTACTACTCCATCAACACTCTCAATGCAAACATTCCATCTGTAGTGCCCTTACCTGGCATGACAACATGCTGCTGACAAATACTCATCACTGCCCTGCTTAACCTAGCTTCCACTACTCTTTCCCATAACTTCATGTTGTGACTCATTAATGTTATCCCTCTGTAGTTACTATACCTCTGCACATCAGCCTTATTCTTCAAATGGTACACAAACACTTTCTCTTCACTCCACATGCAACCTCTCACTTTCTAAGATATCATTAAACAATCTGGTAAAAAACAGCACTGCCATTTTCCCGAAACACCTCCATGCTACCACAGGTATGTCATGCAGACCAAGAGTCTTTCCAGTATTCATCCTTTTCATAGCTATCCTTACTTCCTCCTTGGTCAGCCATTGCACTTCCTGATTCACCATACCCACATCATCCAACCATCTCTCTATCATTCTATCCATTCATCAGCCTCTCAAAGTACTCTGTCCATCTACTCAACATACTCTCCTCACTTGTGAGTACATTTCCCTCATTATGCTTTATCACCTTTATCTGTTGCACATATTTCCTAGCTCAGTCCCTCTGTCTAGCCAACCAGTACAAGTTCTGTCATATCTCCTTAGTGTCCAACCTGTCATACAAGTTGTTATATGCCTCATCCTAAGCCTTTACCACCTCTCTCTTTACCATGCATGTAATCTCCTCATGCGCCTGTCTACTTTCCTCATTTCTTTGACAATCCCACTCCTTCATACCCAACCTCTTTCTCTGTATACTGTTCTGTACTTCTTCAGTCCACACCAGGTGTCCTTGTACTCTCCTTCCTCCATCCACATGTCACACCAAGGACCTTTCTAGCCATCTCCCTTACTAGCTCTACTCTACTGACCCAGATATTTGGTAAATCACCACTGCCACTCAGTGCCTGTTTTAACTCTTCCCTGAACTCCACCTCACAATCACCCTTTTCCATTTCCCACCATTTGATCCTTGGAGCCACCCTCACACTCCTCCTCTTCTTGATCATCAATGTCATCTTACAGACCAACAGTCTCTGCTGCCTAATTACACTTTCCCCTGTCACCACTTTACAGTCTCCAATCTCCTTCAAACTGGCCCTGCTACATTGGATATATTACACCTGTGTGCATCTCCCTCCACTCTTGTATGTCACCCTATGCTCCTCCTTCTTGTTATAGTATGTATTCACCACAGCCATGTCCTTCCTTTTTGCAAAAATCTACTACCATCTCACCATCTGCATTCCTTTGCTTAACACCATACATACCCATGCCTTCCTCATACCATGTGTTCCCTTCCCCAACATGGCCATTGAAATCTGCTGCAATCACCACTCTCTCACCCTTGGGTATAATACCATATCATCCAACTGACTTCACATTTCTCTTTCTCATCCACCGCACAAGCAACTTGCGTAGCATATGCACTAACAACATTCATCTTTACACCATATATTTCCAGATTCATAAACATCACTCTATCAGACACTCATTTCATCCTCCAAAAACACCCTTGGTATACTGTTCTGTCAGGATAACCCCTACTGACTTTCTTCTCCCATCCACATATTGATAGCACAATTGTGACCTGGCTCCGATACACCTAGCCATACTCCCCTTCCATCTGGTCTCTTGCACACACAATATATCTATTTTCCTATGGCCATCATATCAGCTAGCTCTGTCTCCATATCAGTCATACTGCCAACATTAAAAGTTCTTACCCTCAGTACCACACTCTTAGCCTTTCTCCTCTCTTCCTGCCATATGAGTGTTGGGCAGCCTCCAGGGTATGTCTGTCAATGCAAAGGCCACTGTGCTATTAAATGACTCAAGTGTGTTACAGCAATATTAAGAGAGTGTCACTAATTATGTCCCATTGCCCCATGTATGTGTGGCATCCTACAGATGTCCTGCTCTAATGGGTTGAGAGGGATGACTGGGCAGCAAGAGTGTGAATACAGTGTGCCATACTAACATAAAACAGAAATGTATATCAGGTATTACCTATGCACATGTCAGATCAAGAGTGTACATACAGTGTGCCATACTGACATAGAACAGAAATGCATATCAGGTATTACCTCTGCACATGTCAGTATGAGTAGGTGTTTCTGGCTAGCTCATAACAACAGACATGGGATGTAAAATGTCAGTTAAATAAGCTTTACATGTTGTACATGTGTACAATCTTAGTTACTGTGCATCCAACAGAGTGAAATTTCTACAGCTACTGGTTGTTGCTTTGCCCTGACACAGCCATGGGTACTACAATAAGCATTATTATCTGTTTGAAATTGGAGGCATGTCCATCTGTGTTATGACTGTGTGTCCATGTCTACTACAAACAGCTATATGGACTAAGCAAAACCTTACTCATAAAACCTGTCTCCATCAAAGTAAAGTAATCCCTTTACTGGACAGCAGCAATGCATACACCACAGACTTGGTCCCTATATTGGCTGTACAGGGCAAATTAGGAGCTGGCACCAACTTGGCATCAAGTCAGCCTTTGTCTGATCAAGCATATAAGGTCACAGGTGGAGTACTATAAGACTAACTATGAGTACAAATTGGACACATCCACCAAGGCCAATCACAAGGCCAACTTCACATACACAAACACTAAAGGCGGAGGCGTGTCCATATTAGTTAAGGATATCCTCACCTCCAGGCTAGTTGCTCAGCATAATGCATCCGAGATTATCCAAGTACAACTAACTCTGGGCAAGACCGCAATCCAAATTGTAACTTGCTACAGATCCCCCACCATGCCCCAGGATACCCACTCCTCATTTCTTGATACACTGGAAAATATTAGGGTACAACCCAAAACCCTAATAATAGGTGATTTCAACTACCCCACCATTAACTGGGAAAACTATTCATGTACCAACTCTTTTGCTCAATGTTTTCTGGAATTCATAAATTTCAATGCCTTTGATCAACTTATCCACACCCCCACCAGCGGAAGCAATATCCTAGACCAGGTCATTACCAACATGGGCGACTGGTGTTCCACACCAGAGGTCAATTCCTCATTGGTTAGAACCAACCACAAGCTAATCACCTGAGACATCCACATCCTGCCCCCACTCCCATTAGGGAAACCACCGTAAAATATTTCTCCAAAGTCAACTTTACACTTCTTAAGACAGAAGTGGCAAACTTCATGACACCCATCCAGATGGACAATAGAGGTATGACTGCTGAATTCTACACAAATGCACTTTATAAGTACTTACACAAGTGCATGGATCGTGCTATCCCTAACAGAACCAAGATGCTATCCTCCAAAAAAGGAAGCCAATCTGGTGGTCCCCTGCCATAAACAAACTGTACAACAGAAGAAAGAAACTGTTGAAAAAAAAAAGAGAGTAAAATCCCATGACTGGAGGAACTCCCTGGTCAGCCTTAGTAAGAAGCTGAGATCCCTCATAAAATCCTCCAAAGTTAGTTACAAAAACAAAATTGCCACTGATTCTAAAGACAACCACAAAGCATTCTATAGCTGTCAAGAATCTCAATGCCAGCACTCAGATCTGCTCTGAGTTACAGCACAATGACACTAAATATACAGAACCAATTGATATTGCCAACATCCTGGCAGATAGGTTCAGTGCTAACTTTACCCTTCTATCACCCCCTAAAAGGCTCATCTCTATATCAGAAGAATGCAAAGTTCCTGTAAATATGGCTGCACAGGTAAAACTCTCACTCTCCAAAGCCAAGAACACACCATCCATGAGACCTGACAACATCCCAGGCTGCATTCTACATGAACTACAGAATGAACTGGCACCCCACCTAAGCACCATGTTCAATCATAGCCACACCTCAGGCTTTGTGCCCACTGGATGGTGCACAGTGATGGTTATCCCACTCCACAAAGAGGGAGCCATCACGGACCCCAGGAACTACCACCCCATTAGCCTAATGAGCCTGGTCTGCAAGGCCATGTATCACCATGGAACTTATAAACAAAAACATTGGTAATCTCCAAACTCTGGACCCCACCCAGTTCTGGTTTGAAAAAGTCAGATCATGTCTCCTAAACCTGATAGACTTCTTTGAAGCAGTCACCAAAGCCATAGATGAGGGTAAGGTGGTTCATACAGCCTATCTAGATCTTGCCAAGGCTTTTGACACCACCCCCCACTCTGGAATTATAGATAAACTCAATAAACTAGGTATAAATCCCTATGTCACAAGATGAGTTGCCAACTTGCTCATTGATAGAACCTACACTGTCAAAGTAGCAGACTCCAAATCCGTCTTCAGACCAGTGACAAGTGGAGTACCACTGAGTTCAGTCCTGGGTCCTCTCCTGTTTGGTATCTACTTTTCTGAGGTACAGGCTAACACAGAAGGTCTTTGGCTAATGAAGTTCACAGATGACTGCAAACTAGGAGCCATAATCAAAACTCCTAATGATGTGGACATCCTACAAAAGGACCTCACTGAGACAGATGCCTGGTGTCAAAGCCATGGCCTCAAGCTCTATGCGAAAAAGTGCATTGTCATTCCCTTTGGTAAAAACTCTGCACCCATGAGCTACCACATAGGTGGTAGTCTACTTAACACCGAAAGTGTGATAAGAGACCTTGGGGCACAGGTGGACAGTAGTCTCTCCTTTGATCACATCACCATAGTAGTCAGGAAATCCTTTTATGTGGCACACCTCATCACAAAAGGTTTCTCATACAGGAAAAAAGAAGTCATTGTTCTCCTCTACTCGTCACTCATTAGACCCTTTATGGATTACAACATCCCTTTTGGTATGTTCCTCACAAGACATCTGTAACAACTAGAAAAGACGCAGAAATACCTCACAAAGAGGATTACCAGCCTCAAACAGATGCCCTATGCAGACCATCTAAGAAAACTGCAGCTTTACTGCGTCACATATCGCCTACTCAGAGGTGATCTCTGCCTAACATTCAAAGCTATGTCAAACCCTGAGCTGTTGGGCATGCTCCATTTAAAGAAATCCCAATCCCTCTGAGCTACACGCTCTAGTGACCTAAACCTTGTCACCACAATAAACCGAACATGCTGGAGGGATAGATTCCTGTCCTAGAGACTTCCTATACTCTGGAACAAACTAACTATCTATATCAAACAAAGCTCCTCATTAGCACTCTTCAAGAAAAATCTTGATGATTGGATGGGAAATAGGAAATTCACCCCAGGGATCACCTCTGTGGCTCTGCTCGAAAGGGGAACAGGAAAAAAAATTCTTGAGTGGTGAAAGCCAGAGTACCTTTTTGGCTAGACTTATATAGGCCCTAGGGCCAATACCCTAGTACCTACCTATGAACCTACCTATGAACATATGTCTGCAATCTCAGAGGCAACAAACCAACCCACCCTGTAATGGTGGTCAATCAAACCGCATACACACACAACATAGCTCCAGCCAACCTACTGCAGATAGGTTTAGGGCAAACATCACCCCCTGTCTCAGCATCACTGTAGGTGGATATGCACAGCATCCACACCCCTCCCCTCATCACCAGTGAGCAGGTACATATTGGCTACTGAAAGGCAACAAAAGTAAGTATCCGTGGGACCTGATAACATCTCTGTCTACATCCTACATGAACTCAGGCATGTGCTCCCAGCTCCATTACAAACTGTAGTCACACCAAGCCTTGGCACCATCCACACCCCATCCACATTGAAGATGGTCAATGTCATCCATCTACACAGACATGAATGAGGAGTAGAGGATTATGAAATTAACTATCCCTCATTGGGGGAATATGACACATCAGGACCAGCAGTGCAACACAAGCAGATTCAGTGCTGATAGATTATAGGGGCATGTTGTGGTTATGAGTGGTGACTACTGATATTCAATGTAACTGTGCAGGTTCTGTACATACTGTTACCAAATGTATGAGGTCCTGTGATGTGTTTCCCTTTTTATGTCTTCCAGATGCAATGTCACACAGCAAAGGTCTACTTTCTCAACAGCTGAGACAAAAATAATCATAGCAGCCCTACTAAAGAGCCATGCCATAATGTTTGGTCAGAGCCAACAACATCTGTGGGAGTGAAATGGCCTGTGGGATGGCCTAGTCCACAGGGTAAATGATGTCAGCCTGCACACACCTACATATGAGCAGGTCCAGCATTGTGCAAATTACCTCATACACCATGCCCAGCAAAGGGCTGGTGCAGTGGCCAGGAACCACATAGCCACAGGTGGGGACTCAGCCATGCAGCCCCCACTGACACCCACTGAGGAGCTCCTCGGCAACTTTGAGGGACCCATCCCAGTACAACATCAGGGTACAGACCCTCCACATGCTGGAGGTGGGTGGCACCTAGACACCGAGAAAACATACTTGATCTCATCATCATGAACATGGGAGCACAATGTTCAACACAGGAAGTATACCCCTCACTGGTGAGATCAGATCACAAACTAATCTCGCTGGAGGTCCTCATCCCACCCCCACCTGAAATAAAAAAGACCACAGTAAAGAACTTCTCGAAAGCCGACTTCACACTTCTAAAGACTAGTGTGGTCTCCTTTAAGGCCCCCGAGCCGGCAGAAAACAGTACTCAAGCCGCTGAATCACTTACAAATGCCTTCTACCAGCACCTGCAGGACTGCATGGATAAGGCAATCCCAAGCAAAACAAAGACTCTTTGTACCAAAGGCAAGCGTCCAGTCTGGTAGACCCCAGCCATAAACAAACTCTACAACAAAAGGAGGAAGCTACTACAAGATAGAGCAAAATCCTTAAAAGGTAAGACACCCTTGATCACTATAAGTAAAAACTAAGAGCTCTCATAAAATCATCCAAAGCAAATTTTGAGAGAAAAATAGCTAAAGACTCAAAAGACAATCATAAGGCCTTCTTTAGCTATGTTAGAAACCTGGGAGGAAACTCCCAGATATGCTCAGAACTAGTTCAAAATGATGTGAAGATTACTGATCCTACAGACATTGCCAACATACTGGCTGAGAGGTTCAGTGCAAACTTCTCCCCTCCCCAAAGGAGAGATATCTATACCAAGCGATTGCAGCCCCCAAACATCTCCCACGCCCAAGTCAGAACTCCTCTCTCCAAAGCACACCACACAGCATTCATGGGACCTGATGGTGTCTCCGGCTGTGTGCTCCACGAACTCAACGAGGAATTAAACCCACAGCTAGGACAGCTGTTTAATCATAGTCTTACCTCTGGATACATACCCAGGGAGTGGCGCACTGCAACTGTGGTCCCACTTCACAAAGGCGGTGCCTCCACCGACCCTGGAAATTACCGCCCATTAGCTTGACAAGCCTTATCTGCAAAGCTATGGTGATGATCATAATGGACCTCTTTAATTAAGACATAGCGAATTTGCAGACTTTGGATCCATCCCAGTTTGGCTTTGTCTAAGGCAGATCATGCCTTCTAAACTTGGTTGACTTTTTCAAACAGTCACCAAAGCCATTGATGAGGGAAAGGCAGTCCATACAGCCTACCTCGATCTGGCGAAGGCCTTCGATACAATACCCCACTCGGGTATCATTGAAAAACTCATCAGCTTAAATGTTAACCCATACATCACAAGATGGGTTGCAAACTGGCTGAGTGACAGAACCCACAGGGTCAGAGTTGCTGGCGCCATGTCAGACTCAAAGCCTGTCACAAGTGGTGAACCACAGGGCTCAGTCCTGGGCCCACTCTTGTTTGGCATCTACTTTTCCGAAGTACAAGCAAACACAGGAGGGTTATGGCTGACAAAGTTTGCAGATGACTGCAAACTGGGCGCCATAGTAGAAAACACATCTGACACAGATATCCTTCAGAAGGGTCTCACAAAATGGATAACTGGTGCCAGAGCCATGGCCTAAAGCTAAATGCCAAAAAATGCATAGTCATACCCTTCGGGAAAAACAAGGTTACCCCTAGCTACCAAATAGGTGGCAATCCACTGAGCACAGAAGAAGTTATCAGGGACCTGGGGACCCAGGTTGATAGTAGTCTGTCATTCGACACCCATGTAGCTAAAGTAGTTAGGAAGACCTTCTACATTGCCCACCTTATCATGAAAGGATTCTCATCTAGATCAAGGGAGGTCATAGTCTCCTATACTCATCACTCATCAGACCAATGATTGAGTACAATGCCCCATTCGGAATGTATCTGACCCGACACTTGCAGCAGCTGGAGAGGCCACAAAAGTTCCTCACCAAAAGGATAAAGGGTCTCAAACATCTGTCCTATGCTGCCCGACTGAAAGAACTCCAGCTCTATTCAGTCGCACGCTGCTCAGAGGTGACCTTTGCCTAACATACAAGGCCATGTCAAACCCAGATTTGATGAATATGCTGCACCTCAAAAATCTAGATCCGTCAGAGCCACAAGGGCGGGAGACTTAAACCTCGACACGGCTATTAATAGGACGTGCTGGAGGGACAGATTCATCACCCAGAGACTCCCTATGCTGTGGAATAAAATCCCGGTATATGTGAGGCAGAGCACCTCGCTGGCCTTGTTCAAGAGAAATCTTGACCAATGGATGGGAGATCGCAGATATACCCCAGGGATTACCTCAGTGTCACTGCTCAACAGAGGCACAGCAAAATAATGGGTATAGTTCCCCATACTAAAGGGGTGGCGTAAGCCACAAAACTATGGGCTAGGCTTGTAAATGCCCTCGGGCAGATAGCCTAGTATGAACCTATGAACCTATGAACCTAATGGATGAAGAGTGTGCAGGTAAGGCCTTAGTGGAGATTACTAGACTAGTGTAGCAGACATACTTGTATTGGCAGAGTATCTACATGCATGTGTCACGTCCGACTGCAGTTGTGGATGGGGTTTTCTAATGCACAGAAGTGCACATCTATGGTGAAGGACAGCAAATTGTGTAGTATTGGGGGTTGTACTGTAAATGTGGAGACATGCTGCATCCATCCTGTACCAATGCCATATGTGAGTCTGCTGACAATATTTCTTTCCTACAACTACCTAGGTCCAGCCAGTCTGCATGTGGGATGGCAGTCTGAAGCTGGTGGGTATAGAATTGTTCTGTTGTGGTTTGCCAATACCCCAGGCATGCAAAGGCCATACAATGTACCATGCACAAAACTGTCACTCATGGCCATATTGCTTTATAGACATATTCACTTATGGTGGGGTTAACTGCATTGCATCACAGTGGTCACCACAGGGGCCTAGCTGAAGAGAATGTAACATCCCTGTAGCATAGCCCGCAACCTGTCAGTACAAGACTTCTGGACAGATACCAACAAGATGGGGGGACAAACAGCCTAAGGTAGGGACATGTGTTAACAATTGCTCTCATGCAGTGGATATAAACAGTGTATATACTCCTGTTAAGGTGCCAGGTGTTTGTGATATATGTACAAATTGAGACCACAGTATGTCAGTCCATACCTTTTCCAACCTGTAATGTGACCTATGACATGTACAATTCAGTTGTAAAACTAATCAGTCTGTTGGGCAACAAATATGGAGTATACAAACCTTATAATAAGCTGAATGCATATGTGTGCACACCCTTCAAGTAATATTTTATTGCAGCAGCTTGTGATTTACTGACAGCATTCAGTCTGCTTGGGTACACACCTGCCATCAAGTAAAGGCACTCTGAGTAACACCAACTCTCAGTCTGCTGTCCAAGTAGGATATTCATCACATTTTCTCAGTTGCCTGCAACAGCAACAGCCATGGCTTGCAGACAGCTTACAAAGCAGCAAAGGAATCTCATATTTTAAAGGTATCCATCAAGAGTAGTGTACAACAACATTACCACAGCATTGCATACACCAAGGAACACAGTGAGAAAGTCTCCTCTTGAGTAATAGCATTAATATTTTGGAACGCTGGATATTTGATCTGACTTCTGCACCCATATTCTGATAATTATGTCCATAGCTTTGATACTCTCCTCTTGAGTAATATCATTAATATTCTGGAATGCTAGATTTTTGACCTGACTTCTGCACCCATATTCTGATAACTATGTCTACAGGTTTGATACTCTCCTACTGAGTAATATCATTAATATTCTGGAGTGGTGGATATTTGATCTTATGTCTGCAGCCATATTCTGATAATTATGTCTGTAGCTTTGTTTCTCTTCTCCTGAGTAATAACATTAATATTCTGGAATTCTGGAATTCTGGAAATTTGATCTGACTTCTGCACCTATATTTAGATAATAATGTCCATAGCTTTTATACTCTATTCCTGAGTTATTCCATTAATATTCTGGAATGCTGGATATTTGATCTGTCTTCTGCACCCATATTCTGATAATTATGTCCATAGCTTTGATACTCTCCTCATGAGAAATATCATTAATATTCTGGAGTGTTGGATATTTCATCTGACTTCTGCACCTATATTCAGATATTATGTCCTGAGCTGTGATACTCTCCTCCTGGGTAATATTATTAATATTTTGTAATGCTGGATATTTGATCTGACATCTGCACCGATATTCTGATAATTATGACCATAGCTTCGGCACTCTCCTGACTAATATTATTAATATTGTGGAGTTGTGGATATTTGATCTTACTTCTGCATCCATATTCTCATAATTATGTCCGTCACTTTCATACTTTCCTCCTGAGTAATATCATTAATATTCTGGAACGATGGATATTTGATCTGACTTCTGCACCTATATCCAGATAATTATGTCCACAGCTTTTGCATTCTCCTCCTGAGTAATATCATTAATGTTCCGGTATGCTGGATATTTGATCTGACTTCTGCACCCATATTCTGATAATTATGTCCACAGCTTTGATACTCTCCTACTGAGTAATAGCAATAATATTCTGGAATGCTGGATATTTGATCTGACTCTGAACCTGTATTCTGATAATTATGTCCATAGCTTCAGCACTCTCCTGAGTAATATCATTAATATTCTGGTATGCTGGATAATTGATCTGACTTCTGCATCCATATTCTGATAATTATGTCCGTAACTTTGATACTCTCCTCCTAAGAAATATCATTAATATTCTGGAATGCTGGATATTTGTTCTGATTTTTACAAACATATTCTGGTAATTATGTACATAGCTTTGACTCTCTCCTCCTGAGTAATTTCATTAATATTCTGGAACGCTGGAGATTTGATGTGACTTCTATGGGCCTATATCAGTTCTAAGAAAATCCAGTGCAGCGAATACCAAAAAATCGACATGTATTAATCGAACTGCGAATACATCGAATGCACTAAACCGTGAAATTTAAAACATTGAATGGTCATAGTCGGCCAACCACACCACCCGCTACATACTACCTACCCAAACAAAATAAAAAAAAACATGCAAAACCTAACCAAACCCTACTCCTAACCCTAAAGTAAACCACCAAAATCCAATTTCTAACACTAACCTAAACCCCACATACACAACCATCTATGCACTATCTTTAACCCATCCCTAAGCCTAAGGTCCTTACTACCACACACTTCACCTACGGAGATATACCCTAACAAAATAAATAATACACATAAATACATTTAACAAAACCGTACTTCTAACACTACACTACATCTTACATACATTAACTATCTATACACTAACCTTAACCCGCATGCTACCCTAAGGTCTATACCTATTGCACACTTACCATACGGAGCTATACCGCAGACGTCAGACCAAAACACTTCAACATTTCGGATTTCACAGTTTTGGACATTCGGCGTTTATGTAGTTCACGCAATATGTGTCGATCATTTCGTATTCACGGAAACGGCATTTTGATCCTCTGATAGGGATCTGACTTCTGCACTCATATTCTGATAATTATGCACGTAGCTTTGATACTCTCCTCTTGAGTTTTATCATTAATATTCTGGAATGCTGGATATTTGATCTGACTTCTGCACCCATATTCTGATAATTATGTCTATAGCTTTGATACTCTCTTCCTGACTAATATCATTAATATTCTAGAATGCTGGATATTTGATCTGACTTCTGCAATCATATGCTGATAATCACATACGTAGCTTCGGCAATCTCCTCCTGAGTAATATCATTAATATTCTGGAATGCTGGATATTTGATCTGACTTTTCGACCAATATTCTGATAATTATGTCCGCAGCTTTGATACTCCCTCCTGAGTAATATTCTGGAATGATGGATATTTGATCTCACTTCTGCACCCATATTCAGATAATTATGTCCATAGCTTTGATACTCTGCTCCTCAGTAATATCATTAATATTCTGAAGTCATGGATATTTGATCTGACTTCTGCACCCATATTCTGATAATTATGTCTGTAGCTTTGATACTTTCCTGCTGAGAAATATTAATATTTTGGAATGCTGGATATTTGATCTGACTTCTGCACCCATATTCTAATAATTATGTCCATAGCTTTGATACTCTCCTCCTGAGTAATATCATTAATATTCTGGAACGCTGGATATTTGATATGATTTCTGCACTCATATTCTTATAATTATGTCCAGAACTTTGGCATTCTCTTCCTGAGTATATCATTAATATTCTGGATTGCTGGATATTTGATCTGACTTCTGCACCCATATTCTGATAATTATGTCAGTAGCTTTGATACTCTCCTCCTGAGTAATATCATTAATATTCTGGAATGCTTGATATTTGATCTGGCTGCTGCACCCATATTCTGATAATTATGTCCATAACTTTGGCATTCTCTTCCTGAGTAATATCATTAATATTCTGGAATGCTGGATATTGATTTGACTTCTGCACCCATATTCTGATAATTATGTCCACAGGTGAATAAGTAAAAACGTAGCTGGATGCTGCTTGTTATATAACAAGCAGCATCCAGCTACGCTACTTACTATTCACCTTTACTTTCTGTTATCAGCTGGATTTGGCAGAGCAACGACCTCTTTGTTTTGCAATTATGTCCACAGATTTGATACTTTCCTCCTGAGTACTATTAATATTCTGGAACGCTGGATATTTGATCTGATTTCTACACCCATATTCTGATAATTATGTCCGTAGCTTTGATACTCTCCTCCTGAGTAATATCATTAATGTTCTGGAGTGTTGGATATTTTATCTGACTTCTGCACCCATATTCTGATAATTATGTACGTAGCTTTGATACACTCCACCTGAGTAATATCATTAATATTCTGGAACGCAGGATATTTGATCTGAATTCTGAACCCATATTCTGATAATTATGTCCATAGCTGTGATACTCTCCTCCTGTGTCAAATCATTAATATTCTGGAATGCTGGGTATTTGATCTGACTTCTGCACCCATATTCTGATAATTATGTGCATAGCTTTGGCATTCTCCTCCAAGTAATATCATTAATATTCTGGAATGCTGAATATTTGATCTGACATCTGCACCTGCATTATAATAATTATGTCTATAGCTTTGATACTCTCTTCCTGAATAATATCATTAATATTTTCTGGAGTGGTGGATATTTGATCTTACATCTGCACCCATAATCATATAACTATGTCTGTAATATCATTAATATTCCGGTATGCTGGATATTTGATCTGACTTATGCACCAATGCTCTCTTCCTGAGTAATAACATTAATATTCTGGAATGCTGGAAATTTGATCTGACGTCTGCTCCCATATTTACATAATTATGTCCATAGCTTTGATACTCTCCTCCTGAGTAATATCATTAATACTCTGGAATGTTGGATATTTGACACACGGACATAACCAGGAACTAATGAGATGAGGCTTAAGGGAGTGTTTGAATTGTTTGGTGTTTGATGCAGAAGTAACTGAGGGAGGGAGATTATTCCAATTTTTGCTGTACTGTTAGAAAACAGAGCTTTACCTGATGTGTTATTAGCTGTGGAGATGGAGAGGAGTGATGTATTGGCAGAGCGGAGTGACCTATTTGATATGTAGTTACTTATTACTTCCTTAAGGGCTGGAGTTCTGTCAGGATATTGTAGAATGTTATAGGATATGACTAGTTGGTGATAGGTTAATGGCTGTGGGAGTTCAAGCCACTGAAGTTGCCTGAGAGGTATACAGTGGTGAGTTCTAAAGAGGGAATTCTTAGAAAATTTGGCAATGTTATTATAACATGACTCAAGTTTGTTGAAATCAGTTTTTCTAACATGGGTGAGAATAGATGCTGCATACATTAGTGAGGAGAGAAGGTGGGTTAGAGCTAGGGTGACCCCAGCTTGATCTGATAGAAAGTGTTTTTGTCTGTATAGGGACCCCATTTTTTGTGTACCTTTTTGATACTTTGGGAGATATGGATATCAAAGTGTAAGTTGCTATTTATTTCAATGCCCAGCAGTTTGGTGTGAAGAGAGGGTGTGATGGCAGTACCATTATTGGAGATGATGGAGTAGAGAGGAGTGGTTTTTGATTTGTTTGGGGTAAATAAAAGTAGTTTTGTTTTGTTGAGATTTAGTATAAGTTGAATATTTGTGATCCACTTTTCCACTGAGCTAAAGGATTCTTTGCCAAGATGTTGTAAGGCTGTAAGAGCCAGGGCAGGGCATATCAGGATGGAGTCATCTGCATGCTGTATGAGTGAGGCAGTAGGGTAGAGGTATGTAGGGTATTAGTAAAGATAGAAAAGAGGAGAGGGCCCAATATGGAACCTGAGCTACACAAATGGATGTTGGAAGTAAAGGTGATAGGACTCCTTGCCACTGGAAGAATAGTGTTGTGTTGTTACTATATAATGATGTGGCAATTGGAAAGGTTATGTGTGTAAGAGCAGGTGTGAAGGTATGTGTTGTATGATAGGTGGTTTGTGTTAGGGGTGTGCATGTGTGTAAGGATGTAATGTAGGTTAGGGACGGGAGGGCCAGTAGAAGAGATGAAAGCAAAGCCTGCATAGTTTGGGTTTTGTTATACATGAAAGCAAGTGGTGTTTTATAGGTGGTAGTGAATTTAGGGGTGTGGTTTGGGAGGTTACTGTTGATTGGTTGTGGGGAGTGGTCAGGTGATATGTGGTTAGAATAAATGTAGAGATAGTGGGGGTGGGAAATGGGGGCAGGGTAGGAGAACGGAGTGAGCCATGTGTAGTGAGGCGAATGGACTGGGGCAAAGCCACCAGGAGATGTACAGAGATCTTACAGAGGCAATCAGTGAGCTCTAAACCAGGGAGAGCAGATAAAAAACGGCCAAAAGTAGGGTATGTTCTGTATAACTGCTTCCCTTTAACTACTCAACAGAGCTTGAAAAATATGTATTGCCAAGGGAGAGGGGGTTAATCCAATACTACCAGTGCTGTGAGCTCCTGGGCAGACCACTTCACTACTAGAAACATTTAAATTGCAACAATGTAGTAGAATAATAACCTTGTTGCTGTCTTTGGAATTAATAGTTTTTCATATTTTAAAGTGTTAACTGCAGGAAGGTAGATTTAAATACACAGCAGTCCCTTTTTTCCCCCAAACCGTTCATGGGGGTGGGTTCAGTTAGGTGGGTAGAATAGATGTATAAACCTAGGGGTAAGATTTAAATAAAAAATGCACTTTAAAATGAGTCTAGTGAAGTTTTTCTTGCTATACAGACATGGTAGCAGGGAAATAGATCAGTACATATGTTTCTAAGAGGTCCAGCAAAATACAGTATAGTTCAGCAAGCAGTCGCCTACCAGTGGATAAAACAAACTAATGTACAGAGGTGCAGGTAAACAAGTTAAGTTGACAATGTCTCACTCCTCTGTTAGCTAAACACTGTATAGGTATTAGAGGAACAGCCTTTAGGAATGTAACAAGAAGGCATGTAGCCCGTAGTATTCCCTGAGAAGGTAGTTACCACTTTTACATGCTAATTTCTACCAACACCAATCTCACTGACAACAGGCCCAGTATTGCAGGGGGGGTGTTAAGCATGTTGCCTTCATTAATTCTAGGCATTAATTAGTACATATGCCACTTTCTGGCATCTTAGGATGATGTAGGCATTTAGTTGCAAAGGCTCAATTAATATTATGCTGCTGGTATATTTATTGAATACAAATGGCCTTAATTACACTTTGCTCTTTAATGCAGACGACCTAAAACCCACTTAGCTATTTCCATCTGAAAGCCTTTACTACTATTATCCTTTGAAATATGGAAGAATACACATGTTTCCATCATATAGATTAGTGGAGGCACTTTATTCTACTTAGAAACCACACCGCCACTTGGTTCCTTTCCTGCGACACACACTAGCTGCAGTGCACTTAGATGGGATCAATTCTAATGTTGTAGGCAGTAGAATGTTTCCTTTCCACATTTGGGTGGCTGGAGGGGTGTTAGCTTTACAAAAACACGTTGTTCTGCATATATTTGATCTGCAGATATGCTTACACTAGCTCAACAGTAATTTGGCTTAAGGTGGTGAAGTATTGTCAGCAAATAAGATGTGTACCTATATCTCTTTAGTACAAATAACAGTTGTTTCAAAAAGCATTAATGTTCAAAGTGAAGAGAAAGAACAACACACATTAGCATTCACAGTGAGGAGAAAAAAAATAACACACATTACATAGGGCAACAAATATGAGTCCGACCAAACCTTTCAGCTTATTTACAGTGATTAACAAGCTGTGATATCCATAACATATGCTCTAGAGTACTATAAAAACAAACATATTCATTTAAAAAGTCTAGGAGGCCACCGTGCAGCTCAGCTGAACCTTTTAGTATGTACACAGTGAATTACAAGCTATACAGTCCCTAACATGTCCACTATTACCCCAGACAATCATCTAATATCAGGCAGTAGATATTCCAACTACTTGTAATATCACAATTAATATGCAGGCATGCCTCAGCATAAATCAAATGACATATAGTGCATATTGTAGCATTGCTTTAGGCCAATTAATACAGAAACTGTAAAGTATTGACTTTTCAGAAGTGTACCATCACAGAAGGGGCTCCGTACGCAGTAGCAGCTGGGATGGAAGGCAGATTAAGAAATGACGTGAGTTAGGGGGTTTAAGAAACCTCACTTCCATTTACCAGGAGAAACTATAGTAAGAGCATGCTGATTGGTGGAAGTTGTCTCCACGTGGCTTCACTCAGCCACAACGAGACTTACAGAGATCTTACAGAGGCAATCAGTGAGCTTTAAACCAGGTAGAGCAGGTAAAAAAATGGCCAAAAGTGGGGTAAGTTCGGTATAACTGCTTCCCTTTAACTAATCGATAGAGCTTGAAAAATATGTATTGACAAGGGGGGGGGGGGGTAATCCAATGCTACCAGTGCTGCGAGCTCCTGGGCAGACCACTTCACTACTAGAAACATTTAAATTGCAACAATGTAGTAGAATAATAACCTTGTTGCTGCCTTTGGAATTACCATTTTTTTCTTATTTTAAAGTGTTGACTGCAGGAAGGTAGATTTAAGTACATAGCACTCCTTTTTTTTCCCCGAGCCATTTATGGGGGTGGATTCAGTTAGGTGGGTAGAATAGGTGTATAAATTATGGGTGAGATGAGAAGAAAAAAATTAACTTTAAAATGAGTCTAGTGAAGTTTCTCTTGCTATACAGACATGGCAGGAGGGAAATAGATCAGTACATATGTTCTTAAGAGGTCCAGCAAAATACAGTATAATTCAGCAAGCAGTTGCCTACCAGTGGATAAAATACAAACTAATGTACAGAGGTGCAGGTACACAAGTTAAGTTGACGATGTCTCACCCCTGTGTTAGCTAAATACTTTATAGGTATTAGAGGAACAGCCTTTAGGAATGTTACAATAAGGCATGTACCCCGTAGTATTCCCTGAGAAGGTAGTTACCACTTCTACACGCTAATTTCTACCAACACAAATTTCACTGACAACAGGCCCAGCATTGCAGGGTGGCTGTTAAGTATGTTGCCTTCATTAGTTCTAGACATTAATTAGTACATATGCCACTTTCTGGCATCTTAGAATGGTGTAGGTGTTTAGTCGCAAAGGCTCAATTAATATTATGCCACTGGTATATTTATTTAATACAAATGACCTTAATTGCACTTTGCTCTTTAATACAGATGACTTAGCTATTCCCAGCTGAAAGGCTTTACTAGTATTATGCTTTGAGATATGGAAGAATACACCCATTTCCACCATATAGATTAGTGGAGGTGCTTTATTCTACTTAGAAACCACACCGCCACTTGGTTCCTTTCCTGTGACACACACAGGCTGAAGGGCACTTAAATGGGATGATTTCTAATGTTACAGTAGAATTTCTCCTTCCCACGTTTGGGTGGATGTACGGGGTTTTAGCCTTGCAAAAACATGCTGTGCTGCATATATTTGAGTTGCAGAGATGCTTACACTAGCTCAAAACGAATTTGGCTTAAGGTGGTGAAGTACTGTCAGCACATAAGATGTGTACCTATATCTCTTTAGTACAAATTACAGTTGTTTCAAAAAGCAATAGCCTTCAAAGTGAAGAGAAAAAACAACACACATTAGTGTTCATAGTGAAGAGAAAAAAAAAAACAACACACATTACATAAGGAAAGAAATATGCGGCCGACCAAACCTTTGAGCTTATTTACAGTGATTAACAAGGTGTAATATCCATAACATATGCTCTAGAGTACTATAAAAAATAAACAATCAGGTTAATTTAAGAGACTATCCCTAACATATGCTCTAGAGTGCTACAAAAACAAACAGATTACTTTAAAAAGTCTAGCAGGGCACCATGCAGCTCAACTGAATATTTAAGTATATACACAGTAAATTGTAGGCTATAGAGTCCCTAACATGTGCACTGTTACCCCAAACAATCATGTAATATCAGACAGTAGATATTCCAACTACTTGTAATATCACAATTAATATGCAGGCATGCCTTAGCATAAATCAAATGGCATATAGTGTATATTGTAGCATTGCTCTAGGTCAATTAATACAGAAATTGTAAAGTATTGACTTTTCAACAGCTTACTGTCACAGAAGGGGCTCCATATGCACTAGCAGCTAGGATGGAAGGCAGATTAAGAAATGATGTGAGTTACGGGGTTTAAGAAACTTGTCTTCCATTTACCAGGAGAAACTATAGTAAGAGCATGCTGATTGGTGGAAGTTGGCTCCATGTGGCTTAACTCAGCCACCACGAGACTACAGGGATCTTACAGAGGCAATCAATGAGCTCTAAACCAGGGAGACCAGGTAAAAAAATGGCCAAAAGTGGGGTAAGTTCTGTATACCTGCTTCCCTTTAACTACTCAATGGGCTTGAAAAATATGTATTTTCAAGGTGTGGTGGAATTAATCCAATACTACTAGTGCTGCGAGCTCCAGGGCAGACCACTTCACTACTAGAAACATTTAAATTACAACAAAGTAGTAGAATAATAACCTTGTTGCTGTCTTTGGAATTAACAGTTTGTTCTTATTTTAAAGTGTTGACTGCAGGAAAGTAGATTTAAGTACATAGCACTCCGTTTTTTTCAAAAGCTGTTTGTGGGGATGGGTTCAGTTAGGTGGGTAGAATAGGTACATAAACCTTGTTGCTGTCTTTGGAATTAACAGTATTTTCTTATGTTAAAGTGTTGACTACAGGAAGGTAGATTTAAGTACAGAGCAATCCCTTTTTTTCCTGAGCTGTTCATGGGAGTGGGTTCAGTTAGGTGGGTAGAATAGGTGTATAAACCTTGTTGCTGTCTTTGGAATTAACCATTTTTTCTTATTTTAAAGTGTTGTCTCCAGGAAGGTATATTTAAGTACACAGCAGTCCCTTTTTTTCCTGAGCCATTCATGGGGGTGGGTTCAGTTAGATGGGTAGAAAAGGTGTATAAACCTTGTTGCTGTCATTGGAACTAACATTTTTTTCTTATTTTAAAGTGTTGATGCTGGAAAGTAGATTTAAGTACACAGCAGTCCTTTTTTTCATGAGCAGTTCTTGGGGGTGGGTTCACTTAGGTGGGTAGAACAGGTGTATAAAGCGCCGCAGAAGGGGCTATTGATGCACGAGCAGCTAGGATGGAAGGCACTTAAGTATGACTGCAGAATGATGATTGAGATAATGAGACCATTAATGTTCTGGAACGCTGGATATTTGATCTGACTTCTGCACCCATATTCTGATAATTATGCCTATAGCTTTCATACTCTCCTCTTGAGTAATATCATTAATATTCTGGAATGCTGGATATCTGATCTGACTTCTGCACACATATTCTGATAATTATGTCCATAGCTTTGATACTCTACTCCTGAGTAATATCATTAATATTCTGGAATGGTGGACATTTGATCTGACTTCTGCACCCATATTCTGATAATTATGTCCATAGATTGATACTCACCTACTGAGTAATATCATTAATATTCTGGAATGCTGGATATTTGATATGACTTCTGCACCCATACTCTGATAATTATGTCTATAGCTTTGATACTCTCCTCCTGAGTAATATGATTAATATTCTGGAATGCTGGATATCTGATCTGACTTCTGCACCCATATTCTGATAATTACGTCCGCAGCTTTGATACTCTCCTCCTGAGTGATATCATTAATATTCTGGAACGCTGGATATCTGATCTGACTTCTGCACACATATTCTGATAATTACGTCTGCAGCTTTGATACTCTCCTCTTGAGTAATATCATTAATATTCTGGAACGCTGGATATCTGATCTGACTTCTGCACCCATATTCTGATAATTATGTCTGTAGTTTTGGTACTCTCCTCCTGAGTAATATCAGTAATATTCTGGAATGCTGGATATCTGATCTGACTTCTGCACCCATATTCTGATAATTATGTCCATAGCTTTGATACTCTACTACTGAGTAATATCATTAATATTCTGGAATGCTGGATATCTGATCTGACTTCTGCACACATATTCTGATAATTATGTCCATAGCTTTGATACTCTACTCCTGAGTAATATCATTAATATTCTGGAATGCCGGATATCTGATATGACTTCTGCACACATATTCTGATAATTATGTCCATAGCTTTGATACTCTCCTCCTGAGTAATATCATTAATGTTCTGTAACGCTGGATATTTGATCTGACTTCTGCACCCATATTCTGATAATTATGTCCATAGCTTTGATACTCTCCTCCTGAGTAATATCATTAATATTCTGGAATGCTGGATATTTGATCTGACTTCTGCACCCATATTCTGATAATTATGTCCATAGCTTTGATACTCTTCTCCTGAGTATATCATTAATATTCTGGAACGCTGGATATTTGATCTGACTTCTGCACCCATATTCTGATAATTATGTCCATAGATTTGATAC
>NC_056751.1:769697432-769847432 GCF_019279795.1 Protopterus annectens
GGTTGATATGATTAGAAAAACTCATAGCTGAATCTACCCATATACCCAGGTCCTTAAATGAGTCTACAGTTTCAGTCACTATGTGCTGTATTAAATATTCACCTTTCAGTTTATGTCTCCCAAATCTCATATGCTTAGTTTTTGATTATTTATCAACATATTATTGTACTGTGCCCAAATGGTCAATTTAGTCAAATTATTTTGCAGACATGCCTTATCTGTAACACTTGTAATCAATTTACCCAATTTCAGGTCGTCAGCATATAGATAGTAGAGCACCTCAGATGAAAAAGTAAGGTCTGAAAGATGCAATCTAAACAAGTAAGGGCCTAGTACAGAGCCGTGTGGGACACCTTGACTGTAACCAAGGATTTCACCTGTCCATTTGGTATGTGATACTTGCCATGTCCTATTTGTAAGCCATGCAGCTATCCATCTTATCAACAGTACACCAATACCTAGTTGTACTAAATTATTGATCAGTGTTTTGCGCATTACCCTGTCAAATGCTGAAGTTAAATCTATATAAATCACATCACAGCACAATTTTCCATTCATAACTGTTAGTATATTGTTATAAAACATCATGTTACAGGTGGTAATAGATCTATTTTCAACATATGCATGCTGATATATGGTTTCAAGTCCCAACCTATCCAGTTCTGACAATAATTTATCTAGTATTACCTTCTCCATTATTTTCCACAACATGAAAGTTGACTTAAGGGTCTGTTTGATTCTGGGTTTGTCCTACTCCCCTTTCCCTTAAAGACAGGTTTAATAAGCACAAGTCTCTAATCTTGAGGAATCTCCTCATATTTATATGACCTAGTGAATAATAGATGTAATGGCAGTGTAAGCTCTTGCTTAAGAGTTCTCAGGTCATTGTTACTAATTCCATCTCCTCCCTGTGCTTTGTTTGGATCCAGTTTGCACAGTTCTTTTTCAATATAATCTAATTTGATTCCAGTATCTGGGGTTACCTGGATGTCACTAGGACAACTTACCACCCCTTTTGTGGAGCCAAACTGTTTTGCATAAGATTTTGTAAATATATCTATAATCTGTTGTGTCTGAGAATACATTTTAGAATCTGCACACAGTTTATCAGTTTGTGTATCTTTACTCCTTCCACATTTTATATATCTATAAAAAGGTTTCATATTATGCTCAATATCTTTATATAAATTTTCTTCAAATTTTTCGTGATCTTGTCTAACACTATGCTTAATCTGTTTGTCCAGATCATTTATTTCAGTTTTCAAAGTTGTAGTTCAACCTCTCTTCCATTTCTTATATTTTTTTGTCTCTCACTTTAATCAAGTCTCTTGTTCTTATGGAAATATACCCCCCTGATGTTGTGTGCCTAGATCCTGATGTTAAACATTTTTTGACTTTTTGCAATCAAAAAATTTCTCTTTCAAAACTTTCCAAATTCCATCATCAGTTTTTCCACTGAACACCTCACTCCAGTTAATTTTATATAGTAACTGTTTTGCTTCCCTATAATCTGTAATTAACCTTCTGTGCATTTGTTTAGATTTCAGTTTGGCAGAATTATCTAGTGACAAATTAACCTTAATAATCCCATGATCACTGCACATCAATGGTGGTAAAATTTGACTTGAAGTTACAGTAATTTCTTTGGTATATTCCATCCACTGGTAGCTTTTTTTTTTACAATCTGAAGCATGTGTTGTTCCTGAATATACTCTGTGAATAATTTCTTTACTAACATTGTTGAATCAATATTATTCCAGTCTGTTTCTGTTAATAAGTCCCCAGCTAATATTATTCTTCCCTCCTGTGTTTCATGTAAAAAAAATGTATGAAGTCCTCTAGGTCATCTGCACTTGACTTTGGTGGTCTGTACACTCCAGCAATTGTTATATGTTCCAGGGTTGTCTTTATTGGGGTTTCTTTCAGATGACCAAAGATGCTTTCTTTCAAATGCATCTTGGTCTAACTTGAAAAGACGAAAAGGCAAAATGACAAGGCAGCATATAAGTGAATTCTTTCCCTGGGAAAGAAATCATTTGGCCACGTCTGTTACTTTGCCATCTTCGTCACTGTAATGCAATCTCGCAGTTGGTATATTTAAGTAGGGGGGTGTGGGGGGCACAGCTCCCCATGTCAGGGAGTGACAACAATCGCTGTTCTAAGCGTTTGAGTTTGTATGCTTTCGCTTACATGGGGTCAATAAATCATCATTCACTTTTCTAAGCGCTCAATGATTTAATATAGACCCCTTTATTGTCACAGTTGCACAGTCTATAGTATTGGTGTTATCACTGAACATGTAATAATCACAAGTCTCATAGCTATCTTTAATGCCTATTATAACACCTCCACCTGACTTTTTGTTAGAATGTCTGTTACAGTGAAAACATTTATACCCTGACAGAACTGGTTTCCAGTCATTGTTTTTTAACCAATTTTCATAAACTACAACAACATCAATCTTGTGGGAACATAACAAATTTTCTAATAAAACAACTTTATCATTAATGCTCCTAGCATTAACAACCATCAGAGATGCATCAAATGTTGTTATCTGTGAACTGTTACATTTTTGACGGCAAAAATCCTGGCTAGTGTTTGTCAAATATTGCAAAATATCTGCTGCAAAAATTATCTTCCCTGATATAGACAAATACACACCATCCTGTCTGAACATGTGTGCCCAAAAGAAGGCTTGGATGCTCTACACATTTCCATTTTTTAAAACAGGACATTTTTTTCCAGGTAGGTGTTTATCCAAAAAATCTTTTCATTCACAGTGACCTGACAATCCTTTCTGTAGGTGATTTGTGAGAAATATGTCATAACACCAGTACAAGCTATACTATCTAGGAGGGCTGTCAGTTCCTGACTAACAGTCAGACAATCTGTATTGGTGACATAATTTGTACCAACATGAATAAAAACAGATCCATACTTTCTTACATTAAGATGTTCCAAGGCTTGTTTCACATCTTCTATCTTTGCTCCTGGCAAGCATAACACTACTCGATGTTCATTATCATCTCTGCAAATATAAGTATCAGATCCTCTAATAACTGAA
The DNA here is from genome assembly GCF_019279795.1 of Protopterus annectens. NCBI lineage: Eukaryota > Metazoa > Chordata > Ceratodontiformes > Protopteridae > Protopterus > Protopterus annectens. The sequence goes on from NC_056751.1 coordinate 769,700,497, forward strand.
TCTCCAATTACAAGAATATCTTTGCTGACCATCTCTGAAGAATCTTCAGCTTCTAATACAGTAATTTCTGCTCTATCAATTGTTACGAAGGATAGATCTTCATCACTGTTAGTCTTATTAATCCCACTGTTTTCATTGTGCATTAAATTCTCATCCAGCTGGTATTGTAAAGTCACAGCTTGAGCCATGTAGTCAACGTCTGTCTTTCTCTTCTTTTTTCTTACAGTAATGTTCTTCAATGTTGAGTTTTGATTTCTTCCTTTTCACCTGCCCCTTGCCTCTTTTTTCTGCCTTTTCCATTGGAAAGGTAATGCCTTTTTCTGTAGACTGATGGGGTATTCTTGGATGCTTTGACATTTTCTTTACAGTGTCATAATAAGTTTTCAGGACTAGTGGTGTGTTGTGATTAATGTGGACTTGTGGAGGTATGATGCTTACTGATAGTGGGTTGATATGAAAGGTTTGTCTCCATGTTTCTTAAATATTTCCATCTCTTTTATATTGTGCTATCATCTGATAGAAGCAGTGAAGAGTTGGTAAGAAAAAGACAGGTGCTACACTGCCTTACAGCACTTTTATTTTATTATTATTTTTATTTTACATTTGTTGACCTGGCTAGTCTGGCTGGATATATGTCCATTTTCAGCAGAGGCCCGAAGAGAAAAGCTCCACTATGTACCAGTACAAACATAACATAACAAGGTACATAAAAAAAAGCACAATAGGATACAGTATTATAGGCATGTAAGAGAGCTAAAATAGCTTAGTAATAGTATAGAAGCAAATACAATAGAATATAGTCAAAACAGTGAGGACTCCTAGTTCTATAATCTTAACCATGCAATCATACTAATGTTGAAGGAGAGAAAATAGTGACTCATCCCTAAGTCTAATAGTCATATACACAGTATTTACAATAATGATAACACTTTTAGTGCCAGGGTACTATTTTTAAGAAACAGAGTAGTTCCGTACATAGCAGGATATAGGTTTAAATAGAAAGGATATATGACTGGTTGTAGTAATATGTCAAGTAGAAAGAGCAGAAGGTGTTAATGAAAATTAAAAAGGAAGTGAAATTCAAGGAGAGCTACAGAGGGGGGGGGGTAGCACTAGTGATAGTGACAAGTAGAGGAGTAGAGTAAGGAGCTGTAAGGAGAGTAAGATGCTGAGGTCAGTCAGGATTAGAGCAAGGACAAAGCCAGGGAGATTTGAAATAGTTCCTTAGTCGTTTCTTGAAAAGTTGTGCTTAATGTGAACAGACTGGCCACATATGGGGTGAGAGCAGACTGCTTAGCCAGGTGACCTAAGGGGAGAGAACTACATTTTCCCACATTACTGAAGATTGGAGGGAGACTATTATTGTAGACCCTCAATATTTTTGGATGAATTAGTTTGGGTGATACTCTTAAGTTAGGTTAGATGGTGAAATGTTGAATAGTGGTGCTTTACTTATTAACTACAACCGAGGTACTAGTTCTGGTCTCACCACAGCTGCAGTAAGGAATCTGTCATCCTTTGCTCCTTCTCTTACCAGGGGGAAGAAAGTATCACTTATCCCAAGCTCCTGTCTAAGAAGTGGTTCTACCCCAGATGTTGCAGGGTACAGTACAGTTGTTACAACGTCTCTTGGCAGATACCCTGGTTAGCACATAGAGCTGCTACACTCAACAGGAAGCCAAGCTGCTCAAAGACCCTGAAGATATTCTCAACAAAACTGCAAACATGCCAGTCAGTAAAGTCATATGCACTATGCCCAATCACAAATTATCATGAGTAAATGTCTCTCTTTTCCTTTTCACACCAGGAGCAAAGCAGAAGCACTAATCCCAACCCGGTTCCTGAGAAGCCACTTTTGGCGCTCCAGTTATTGGTAGTCTTGCCCTAGATGTTATAGATTTTAGAACTAAAAGGGGTTAAAATTCTCAGTATTACAGAGTGCATTAAGTGAATGGATGATATGAAATATAACCGAGATTTTGTTAAACTTCAAGAAAAAAACTTTTAAGATAGGAAACCATTTTAAAATAAAACAAGAAAATATCTGAACTTTAAATAAGAAATTCAGAGCAGTCACAAATCAGCAGGAGTCTCAGAGCACTTGCAGCTGCTAACGCTCAAATTGTTCTTGTTCTTCTTAATGTAAATAATAAATCCTTATCAGCTCCTCCCACAAAATGGCTAGATTTAATACCTTTGCAATAAGTGAACTGAAAAGGGATTTTTTTTCCAACTGACCCTGGACAATCACTTTTAAAACTCTTAAAAAACTTGAAGGTAAAGCAAAAATTTAAAATAAAACACAATGTAATAAAATAAGAGCAAAAAATCAAGAAATTGTGCAATTATACAAACCTTAAATGATACAATCCAAGATATGATGAAAAAAGCAACAATTTACATATACGACTCTACTAATTTCCTGGTGTTTTGCCCTTAGTACATTTTCACTGTTTATAGAAGAGATCCAAACCCATGTCTATGAGCAATAGCCTAAGATCGCTGAGTCTGTGTGAAAAGCTTGGAATATCAGCAATTCCAGATCAGAGAATTGAAATTAACATCAAATGTGGATCTTGGTGACCAGATCACTGGAACAGCCCCTAAAAGACTTGATCATCTTATGGGGCTGCCAATTCCCTGAGATGGCCAATATTCAAATGTTGCACTTCCAAGACAAAAACAAATTTAAAGAGCCAGCGAAGGAAACACATCAAATGCTTAAATGTTCTGTCAGCCTTCATAAAGATTGTTCACATGATTTAACTGTAAAGAACAATGCTTCTCCTGAGGTGAGGCAGCTTTAAGAGCTACCAACAATCCTAAGATAAACAACCACACCTCACATTAAATGCCAAGACAGGAAAATGTTTGACGTCCAGGAAGATGCAGTGATCTTCATAAAAAAGTGTTTGGACTTCAACCTCACAACTATATTAAGTGACAATAACCTCACAACTATATTCAATGACAATGAGTTATAAACACAGATGGATAACAGAAGCACATAACTACTCATTGTACTGGCTATATCTGCTACAACGTCACATGCAGAAAGCAGAACCCTCCCTTCAAGGCCAGACTGAGGCAATATGCTGTCACAGTCAAAGCAGCACCTGGTGTCCCTTCGCTGCAAAGGTGTACAGAGGCAGCTCAGCTGTCCCTGTACCAGGTAGTAACAAAACTTAAGTACTAAGCCAGGAGGAAAATATTACAATAGATCTCATGATTAAAGGATTACAACCATCTCCCTCAACAAATGTCTCCAGCTAGAAAACCTTTCACTCATCAATGTTTTAATCCTATAAACAGTCAGAAAGGTGCTATGGGCAAAACAAAAGAGAATTAAAAGAGTGCTCTGTGAATGGATATCTACCATTGTCTGTATCTTCCTTGCATATGAAAATAGATTTAGAACGACATTTGTTGTCGTACAGAGCACACTATATTTACCTGTGAAGTTTGTGACTGTAATCTCTTGGGAATCAAACCTCGAATAAGATGTATTGTGTAGCAAATTGGTAAATTACGTACACTAATTGTCTTGTGTAACTAATATTGCTGTATTTCATTTTAATTTGGGATATATTCAGAACCTAAATTTTAATTTATCCAGTTAAAGTGATTGCAAGCTTTAAGTAAATCCCACAGAGTTAAGTGAACATGAGTGACATGCTCATTTAATGAACCACACAAGCAGAACACAAGTGCAGATGATGTTAAAATCAATTTCAACATTACCTAAAAGATGCTCAAAATCACAGTTAGTGCATCTATAGGTCTTCAGCAGAAAGTAACAACATTAGCACCCACTAGTTTCTAATTGTTCTTAGGTAGATTGGTGGTAGTACATGTGAATTAAATCTTTAATTCTGAGTGTCAGGGGAAAAAAATCACAGTTCAAACAAAATGCCACACCTAGATTCCTCAAAAATGGCACAGATGGTCATAGTAGTCTGATAACTTGGCAGGACACAGTACTGAAAAGTGTAGCTGGTCATCAGAATAATGGAAGGGACTGCTTGTACACAAGTTCATAAGGAGAGAGTTCAAGGACCACTCAAATGATTCAGAGGGCAGGGGAACCAGATTTTCTACCCTCTGGGCATTATCATTGTGACCACATTAGACTGTTTGAGTGCAGACTGCTTGTCCTTTCTTTGTTGTTTTATTTAGCACCGTCTAGATTCAACCATGATAAATCAAAGTTCTGTTGGGAAGATTTTAATATTCTAGTGTACTACTTATTGGACAGAGCTTCATCAACTACTGAATACAGTCATATAGCTCAAGCAGTCTTACAAGACTGCTTAGGTGCATTTGGCCTATGGGATATTTGGTCACAGTTTCAACCATAGTGTAGAAAGGGTGGGGCAAAGAGAGGATAGTGGCTCTGGCTGCAGAGAGTTAGGGGCTACAATCAGGAAGGCAAGTCCTTGCATTCTTTCTGTACTGACATTTATGAATGCTGCTACAGAAAGGCACTTCAGCACTTGCTGTAGCAAGTCAATAACATTTTGCATCAGTTTAAAAATAAATAGATTTTTTTTGCTCTTCAGTGGATGAGTTGGGAGGTTGTAGATCTTTCTGTAGTAAGCTGATCATTATAAATGTAGCAATCAGATTGTTACAGTAAAAAGAAATGTTATTTTTCTTTTTGCTCTTTAATCTCTTTATCTGCAGCAAGCCGATCACTACAAATGTAGTGATCGGCTTGCTAGAGTAAGAAATATCTTTTTTTCTTCAGTGGAAGAGCTGTGGAGTAGCATGGAACCTTGTGTAGCAAGCTGATTGCTACAAATATAGCAGTTGGCTTGCTACAGTAAAGTCTTGTTTTTTTCTCTTCCCTTGAAGAGTTGAAGGTAGTGTGTCACTATACTGGGGTATCATCCCCAGGTAGTAGATAACCCAGCTATGGCTCTGGTTTCACCTTTGCTACATTCATTTCTTTGCTGAACAGCAGATTAGACTACAAGCCAGACTTACAAAACTGGGCTGTTAAGGTAATAGAGTTAATAATCTTATCTTCCACAGTAACAGAAGATGCTGGTGTTATGATCATTTTTAACAGAATTCATGTAAGCATTCAGATATCTATGGTGTTATAATTGACTAATATGGTACACAGTACACAGGTGGCATATAGGTTAAAGATTTGCTTCCCATTCACAAGGTATGAGGTTTTATCCTGACCATCTATGCTTATGTGGAGTTGTCATGCTCTCCTTGTGTTTTTGTGGGGTTACTCCCATGCTTGGTGTTTCCACCTCAAGCTCATTCAACACTGAATGGAGTCATGGGCAGCAGCACAGACTCCAGGTGGTGTCTATCAGGAAAGAGTGGTGAAAAGCAACCACTTCAGTGTCACCTGTGATGCACACCAAGACTATGAGTTCCCTGAGTCTTGTCCTGAGGTTTAGGACATATGCTTCAACAGACTCCTTGTGGGATTCACACTCACCCTCCCACTCATCATGAATGAAATCTAGAGGTCCCCTCACCCTATGCCCATATAGCAACTCAAAGGATGAAAAACCTGTGGATTCCTGGGGCACCTCCCTGTACGGAAACAACACATGGGGCAAATATTTGTCCCACTCCCTCTTAAACTGGTCTGCAAATGCTTGTAGCATGGTCTTTAGTGTACAGTTTAACTTCTCCACCAGACCATTAATCTGGGGATGGTAGGGGGTGGTCTTTAGGTGCTTCACCCCACAGTGCTTCCACAGACAAGCCAGCAGGTCTTACATGAAATTGGCACTTCCGTCAGTCAGTATTTCCTTTGGGAAACTTATCCTGCTGAAAAACTCTATCAAAGCATGTACCACATTTTCTGCCTCAATGGAGGACAGAGTGACCACCTCAGGGTATCTGGTAGCATAATCTACTATGACTAGGATATACTTTTCTCTGTGGAACATGGGGTACTCAGAGCCTCCACAATATCCATATCTACCCTCTGAAATGGCTCCTCAATCACAGGCAAAGGCATCAAAGGAGCTCTCACCTTGTCTCCTGCCTTGCCTACTTGTTAGCACTGCTCACAGGTCCTGCAGTACCTTGTTACATCTCTGGAAATCCCAGGCCAATAAAAATTCTGCATAATATGTCGCTTTGTACACTTTATCCCCATATAACCTGCAAAGGGAATATCATGGGCAATAGCTAGAAGTGTCAGATGGTACGCTCTGGGGACTACCGACTGCTGTATTCTCTCACCTTCTAGCCCTCCCTCAGGGTTCCACTCTCTGTACAGTCACCCTTTGTCCCAGTATACAGATTCCCCCTTCCCTTGAAAATCAGGTGCCTCACTTGCTACCTCGTTCAAGCCTTGTAATGTAGGGTCTGACATCTGAGCCTGTCTCAACTCTCTCTTTGTAACCCTTTCCAGTTCCCCTTCAACAGGAAGTCTGGCATCCTCTGACAGTGGTGCCTCAGTGTTAGCCTGGGTACTACAACTCAACTTTGCCTTTGCAGTTACTCTGTTCAAGGGAACATCAGTAGTCACAAGCAGCTGTGGCTCACCTTCAATCTCACTGCTACAGGGTAGCCCTCTCTCTGAAGTAACCACCATACCAGTCGTGGCATTAAGTATGCAGTCTGTCTGGGTCCCCCCAGGCTACCAGACCCACATGCTTGTCTCCAAGCCTGACTGCATGTAACTGATCACACACACACACACACACACACACACACACACACACACACACACACACACACACACACACACACACACACACGCACGCACGCACACACGCACACACACACACACACACACTCACAAGGTACTGCATTATGAAAATCATTCGCTATCAGGACATCTGCAGGGATATCTTCAAACACACCTACTTGCTTGCTTCTTTTTACACCCTCTCAGTCAAGGTGAATCCTAGTCAAAGGTATTTGGAATGGGGTCCTTCCTAAAACTCTGACTGGAGTAGACTACCCAAGCAAGTAGTGCTCCTCTTTAACCATTGCAGGGTTCATAATAGTTAAGTCAGAGGCTGTGTCTCTCTTAGCAGTGGCCTCTTTCCCATCTACTAAGATATGATATAACCTCCTGTGGTAGTTTGGTACCCTTGTTGTCTCCAGACAACTCACTGCTGACATTCTGTCATTCTCATTTACTAGCTCTCCCAACTTTTGCTTCCCACCATGCCTCCATGGACATCTATATGCTACATGGCCCCAATGGTTGCATTAAAACTTCAAGTCCCTTAAATTCAGAATATCCGAACACCTTAGTGATATTAAAAACAAGAGAGATACCATTGTTCTCTACAAACATACATTAATACACAGTAATGCATGTTTTAGTTTCACCATCATAGACAAAATAAACAGATCGAGAAATAATAAGTTAGGCTGGCATGAATTACTAAGTTCCATGGAGAGAAAATGGATTATCAAACTTGGTGGTCTCTTTAAGCCAGGTCTTAATGAACATTTGTAATTAATCACATGGTCTATTCATTTAGTTATAAAATGGTTCTTTTTTGAAAACATTTTTACACTAAAGAAGGCTCTGTATTGAATTAGCCGAAACCGGTCTGTCAAAAGAACCTATATACTTTTATTAAAGTATTCTATGCTATAATAAGGTGCCTTGTATGCTGGTCCTTGTTTTTCATTTGGATTAAAACATTTAACCCTTGGTTTTAGACATGTACCTGGAGTAGTGGTTTCCCATGTTACTGGCAGACTCTGTTTGGATGGTTTATGCTGCCCACCATGGGGTTCTCTTAGACCCATGTGCAGCACTGGGTATCCCTTTCCTGTGCAGTGATGCCCTGCTGGTTATGTATATGTCTCCCTTTTTCCCCAACTCATCTGCTGTATTGTATTGCCTATCAGCTAATCAGATTCTCATGCCCTCAGGCAAAGCGCTAAGGGCTTGTTCCCTCAGCAAAAGGTCTGCCAGCCCGTCAAAAGTGGTGACCTGACACCCACTCACCACCTATGAAAATAAGTGCTTATTCAGCGATATATTCCCACACACTTTCATCTGCCTTGCGACTCTGCTGATGACATCTTTTCTATAAGCTTCAGGTGTTAACTTGAAACACTCTAACAGACAATTGTTAATAGTATTATAATTTAAGAAATCAGTATCAGACAATTTAGAAATAGCAGTTACGGCTTTACCATGGAGTAAGGGGTTCAGGGACCATACCCAGAGCCCTTGGTCAACATTATAGTGTTTACATACCCTTTCAAACATATGAATAAAACTGTCAAAATTATCACCCGCTGTAAATTGAGGAAGAAATTTACTGACCTTTGTTGCTTCTGGGGTTCGGTTACTCCCTTCCCCATTACCTCAATGACCCTGGGGAAGGGTCAGCATCTCCTTTTCATGTTGCCTCTGCGTCTCACTCTCTTTAACTTCCAGACATCTCAGTCTCTCTGCTGCTTCTAATTCCATTTGTTTCTCCTTCAGCAGCCTCTCTGCTGATTCTTTTTCCAAACATTTGGCCTCCAGTTCAAGTCTCCTTAACTCCAGACAGAGTTTTAAATCCTCTGTGGAAAGGTTAAACTGTCTATTTTCTGAGAGTTGTACATCCCCAAGGCCAGTCTGATTGCCCTCCTGGTTGTTGGTCTGTGATGCAGCTGTGACTAAGGCTGCAACCATTTCTGCTTTAGTCAGGTTGGCATGCCCCAGTCCTTTGTCTTGGCACATCTTAGCCACCTGGTTCCTTGTCATCATGCCATACCCTTCTGCTGACATGTATGCCTGCTCTCCCTGACTAACTAAGCTAACAAAAAATAAATAAAACTATTGTGATGTGAAACTCTGAATATTCACTGTGTGGCTAATTGAGAGTACAAACACCTTTGTCAGTGACCACTGTTTACAGGCTACAGGAATTCATTATCCACACCAATGAATCCAAATATGTAGATACCGCACCACTGCCACCCAATATATGTGATGTGGATATCCCACCACTGCCCACCAATGTATGTGATGCCCCACCACTGGCCCAGTAAACAAGAAGCCTCAATCCTCACCACTAGCACCAGTGGGGAATGTACATTGGGAGGATGACAGTGCACAAACAATAAAGTGCAATTTCCCTTAAGAGCACACAGAGACCACAGTCAGTTCAGGGCTGGTTTCTCCCTCTTTAACCAGATCCCCAACAAGACTCCCCACTGGCACAGCTACAGAGTCGAGATCTCAGCTGAGTGGTGAAGTCAAGACCTCCAGCACTCTCTCTGTCCAACCAGTGCTCACTTTGAGGTTTGGTTCACACACACACACACACACACACACACACACACACACACACACACACACACACACACACACACACACACACACACACACACACACACACACACCTGGGAAAGGCTGGCACAGGTTTACTAGCTATGCCCCTTCTTCCCATACTATAAGGTATTTTTTACTGCCACCCAGCCATATCCTTATCAGATACTTTAAGGCCCTTAACAAAGGGTGGCCAATCCTACTGTGTAATGTTACTATTAATCCAAATGGTAGTTTGACCAAGAGCAAGGCTATTAGGAGTGCCCTACGCAGTGTTACCAAATAAATATGCAAGTACTCTCAGGACTTAAATATGTCTCACAAATATCCACAATGAAAGATTTAAATATATTTAATAACAAATAATAAAAGAACAAGAAAATACTCAGTAAATAATCACAGTTACATCAGAGTTCAAAATCAGAGGAAATATTTAAAACAACATTGCAAATAAATAACAAAAACGTCAAAGCTATAGTTCACTATATTCCTGGCTGTATCTAAAAGAAATTACTGTACCCTAGTTAACTTGCAGATCAACAAACAGGCAGGTCTGGTGAGTGGATGTTCTTGTCAGGACAAAGACAAAATACAAAATGCCCAGTCTCTCTCTCAGAGACTTCTTAAATTAATATTTCAAATATTACATATATAGCACTACACCCTCACTCCCGAATATAGACTGGGAACATTACTCAAGCCCTAACTTTCTAGCCCAACGGTTCCTGGAGATCATAAATTCAAATGCCATGGAACAGCTAGTCACTGTTCCCACGAGAGGAGAAAATATACTAGATCTCATTATCACAAACATGGGGACAAAATGCTGTATATCCTCATTGGTGAGATCTGATCATAAACTAATCTCACTGGAAATCCACATAAAAGACCACAGTGAAGAACTTCTCTAAAGCAAACTTGACACTACTCAAGACTGGTGTGGTATCCTTCAAGGCCTCTGAGCCAGTGGAAACCACAACCCAAGCTGGGGAAGCCCTTACAACTATGAACACCTCCAGGACTGCATGGATCAGGCAATCCCAAATAAAACCAAGGCTCTTTCCACAAAGGGCAAACGTCCAGTCTGGTGGACCCCAGCCATTAACAAACTTTACAATAAGAGGAGAAAGCTATTACATGATAGAACAAAATCCATAAAAGGGAAGTCACCCCTGATCATTATTAGTAAAGAAATATGAGCACTCATAAAATCAACTAAGGCCAATTTTGAGAGAAAAATTGCCATGGATTCAAAGGACAATCATAAGGCCTTTTTCAGCTATGTTAGGAACCTGGGTGGAAACTCCCAGATATGCTCAGAATTAGTCCAAAATGATACAAAAATTACTGAACTCACAGACATTGCCAACATACTGGCAGACAGGTTCAGTGCAAACTTCACCCCCCTCTCCCCCCATAAAGGAGAGATAACTATCCCAGCAGAGTGTAGCCTCCCAGACATCTCAAATGCGCAGGTGAAAGCTGCTCTCTAAAGCTAAAAACACAGCATCAATGGGACGGATGGTGTCCCGGCTGTGTGCTACATGAGCTAAATGAGGAATTAAACCTGCACATAAGGCAGCTGTTTAATCTCAGCCTTACCACAGGATACGTGCCCAAGGAGTGGTGTACAGCAACTGTGGTCCCACTCCACAAAGGCAGTGCCTCTACGGACCCTGGTAATTACCGACCATAAGCTTAACAAGTCTAGTCTGCAAAGCTATGGAGAGGATCATAATGGAGCTCTTAAACAAAGATATAGGGGACTTGCAGACATTGGACCCGACCCAGTTTGGCTTCATCAAGGGCAGATCATGCCTTTTGAACTTGGTCGACTTCTTCAAAACAGTCACCAAGGCCATTGATGAGGGAAAGGCAGTCCATACAGCCTACCTTGACCTTGCAAACACAATACCCCATTCGGTATTGTAGAAAAACTTACCAGCTTAAATGTAAACCCATATGTCACAAGATGGGTTGCAAACTGGCTTAAGGACAGAACCCACAGGGTTAGAGTTGCTGGCGCTATGTCAGACTCCAAGCCGGTCACAAGTGGTGTCCCACAGCTATTGTTCGGCATCTACTTCTCAGAAGTACAGGCCGACATGGGAGGACTTTGGCTGACAAAGTTTGCAGGCGACTGCAAACTGGAAATAGTGGAAAGTGCATCGGACGGATATCCTTCAGAAGGGACTGAAACAGATAGCTGGTGCCAGAGCCATGGCCTGAAGTTAAACGCCAAAAAATGTATAGTCATACCCTTCGGGAAAAACAAGGTAACCCCAAGCTACCATATAGGTGGCAATCCACTAAGCACAGAAGAGGTTATCAGGGACCTGGGGACCCAGGTTGACAGTGGCCTTTCTTTGACACTAAAGTGGTTATAAAGACCTTCTACATTGCCCACCTGATCATGAAGGGATTCACATCCAGATCTAGTGAGGTCATTGTTCCCCTGTACCCTTCACTTATCAGACAAATGATAATGCCCCATTCGGGATGTATCTCACCCGACATCTGCAGCAATTGGAGAGACCCCAAAAGTTCCTCACCAAAAGGATAAAGGGACTCCAAAATCTGTCATATGCTGCCAGATTGAAGAAACTCCAGCTCTATTCAGTCACATACAGTCTGCTCAGAGGTGACATGTGCCTGACATACAAGGCCATGTCCAACCGAATTAATGGACATGCTCCACCTCAAAAATCCAAATCCACCAAAACCACTAGAGCAAGCGACTTAAACCTTAACGGATATACATAGCTGGAGGGATAGATTTATCACTCAGAGACTCCTATGCTGTGGAATAAAATCCCGGTCCATGTGAGGCAGAGCACCTCGCTGGCTCTGTTCAAGAGAAATCTTGACCTGTGGATGGGAGATCTTAGGTTTACCCCGGGAATCATCTCTGTGTCACTGCTGGACAGAGGCACAACAAACTAATGGGCACAGTATTTTTTCATATAAGGGGCCACAAAACTTTGGGCTAGGCTTATAAATGCCTTAGGGCAGATAGCCTAGTGTAAACCTATGAACCTATGAACCTATTACTGCTGGGGTAGCTTGCAGCATGACATCACTTCTTGTCATCTGACTATCCCAGGTGAAAACACCCACTGCAGCTGGTAGCATTTAGCATCTCTCTGTGAAAATACATAGACCCCAGATCTTTTGGCAAATGGTGGAAGTCGTAAAATAATTTACATTCCTCCGCATTTAAAGACAATACAAAAAACTTCTCTAGTACACATATTCTGCGTCCTGTTGACTGAAACTGAAATATAACATCCTTTTGTTACATGGTTATAAAGTAATTTAAGTCTTCAGCTATTCTTCTGAAGTTAACGTCTTGTGTTTCAGCTTCCATTGTTGTTAAAATATATACATCTGAACAGTTACAATAATGTATATACATTCCTGCTCAGTATTTTACAAAATATCTCCTCAGCACACGATACAATGTGACATACAGTTCTAATACATCTGTACACAAGCATCTTACATGAGCATGTTGGCATTCACAAATGACACACAACCATTTACAAAATTCCAGATAGTTGGGCTGGCAGTATCTCCTTCTGTCACACTTCTATATAAATCATATTAATATTCACAAATGACATATAATTATTTACAAAATTCATGCTAGCTGGGCTTGCAGTATTTTCCTTTGTCACACCACAAGACATATACAAGACCAGAGGAATCTCCATGGCTTTTCAAGTCTGTGAGGTACATTCCAGAGGGATTGTTGTGTTCCATAATGGATCTTATCACTTTTGAACATAAGGGAACAGTAATATTCTTGGGTCCAGCTGAAATGCCTTTGCCTATTAATTGTGCTAAGCAGAAAGATTGCCTGACTACAGTTGCCATGTGATGATCAAAGGAGAAAGGAGCTATTAACCCAAGTGCCCAGGTCCCTAACTACTATTTCATTTTATAATGGAATGTTATCTGTAATGTACATAGTGGTTAATTTATGTTTTCTATAAGAAACAATACTACACATGCAGTGGGCAATTGGTGTTTTTCAAACAAATCAATATTATACTATACAATACTTTTAGCAGTCAATTTAAGCTCAGATATTAACTAGGTTAAGTTCTCTTTATAAAGGTACAGATATATGAGGGTGTTTTAACAAGTACACACAGTTTGCAGTCATCCGCAGATATGGTTAAACAGAGGTTCTGGCTATCATTTTTGAGTTAAGTGAAATAGATGCAGAGCAGGAGAGGAACTAGTACAGAACCCTGTGGGATTCCTCTGATCACCTTAGCACTATTTGAAGAGGTACTTGTCAAAAATGCATGTGTTCTGTATTTCAGCCATTTGCCTCTCCATGTATATCTATATTTAAGGCAGATAGTTTCCTTATAGATCCTGCATGAGGTATGGTGTTGGCTGCTTTGTCCAGGTCGAGATAAACTGTATGAGCAGTGCAAATACTATTGACAGCCTGTGTAATGTTAACAAGATTTATCAGGCATTCTCTTTCCTTGATGAAGTCAAATTGTTGTGGGTCAGTTCTAGGCACCATAATTTATGAGATTTACTGATCAGACCTGAAAGGCTGATTTGCCTATCATTTCAGGATGCATAGGATGTCCATCTTTGTGGTGGGACATCACTACAGCAGGGCACCAGGAGTGAGGAACATAAACTCTGACCAAGCTTAAGCAGTTTAAGGAGAGGTTCGATGACAATATGATGTTTATTAAGCACCCAGGTGTGTTATCAGACTCACAGATGAAGTGTTTTCGGTCTTTAATAACACCTTAAGAACATGTTGTTTTGTGTTGATAAAGGTTTAAGGAATTCTGGGGTGAGTAATATTTGAATAGGGCCTTCAGGGATGCAGTTTGCAGTGAACCCATTTGCTGGTATATTTGCAATGTCAATGGAGTCAGAGTGAAGGGGCCCCATTAAGGAAAAGTTCACAGCAATGTTGAATGATATTGCTTAGTTTCCTAACATAGCTAAATGCGTATTTGTACTATTCCTTCACTTCAGAAGCTAATCTCTGTTTGTGAGGTGCTTTACTGGTTCTTATAGCGCTTTTCAGTTTCTCATGATATTTTCACTGCTACCCTCATTCTGTGGAATTCTAGCCTTACTGCATAGTTTAAGGAATTTTTTCTCTTGCTATAAGGCTTATTTATGTTGCTTGGACCACCAGAGGTGGTGTTTTAGATTTCCCAGTGTATTGGGCTCCAGTAGGTACTGCTAGGTCTATCCATTTTTAAGTGGCCATAAAACACCTTAGAGAAATTGGCTGCTGTGTCAAGGTAAAGAGCGGTGATGTTATGGTAAGCACAGATATATCATTATATAATTATATAAAGGTTACTCTTTTGAAGTCCATAAATACAGACATATTGGTTACGGGGTTATGGAGGGTTTGAGAGTACATTTCACAAAGTTTGTTCCAACCTCTCTGGTGAAGGAGAGACATTAAGGGAGTAGAACACATAAAGACAATATTTGTGAGGACCAGATCAAGAATATTTTATCCTGTAGTGGGTTCATTATCTATATGATCCAAGGTATTCCTGTTTAGTATATACAAACATTTCTGGGCAAACCCCACATTGAAATATAAATCCTCCAGTCTATAGCAGGGAAATTGAAGTCACCTAGAGTTATGGAGTTGTTGCTTACAGAACTTCCTTTTAAAGCTCACATGAATCTAACATGATTATCTTGAGGCATGCTATAAGTTGGAAACTGTCTTATCTATGGTAACCTGAGGTTCTAGGACCTGTATTTGTCGGCGTCTGGGTGTCATTCTGAATGAGAAGTGGTCTATGCAGTTTCCATCAGGCCTGTGGGAATGGTACTTACAAAACCCAGGAATGGAAGGAATATTTTCTTTATATTTGAGCCAAGGCTCTATAACTACGCATACATGGACATGTTCCAGATGCAGGATTACCTCGAGAATGAGCAGTCAATTATTGAGACTCATGGTATTGCAAAGAATCACATTGATTAGGTCTAGTATAAGGCTGGATGAATTTGCTAAACTGGGTCTGATTTTCTGCATCCTTTTTTGTGGTTATTTGTACATAACAATGACTTGTAGATCAGAATACACAGCATGAATGATCAGTTTTGTTTTTGCTTATTGGAAGAAAAAGCGGCAGATATTTCAAATGAAAACATGACAAAGATGACATTACTCATGGAAATAACCCCACCTAGCAACAACGATATCCTGCATGGAGTGACATTTGTAAACCATTCAAGCAAAACCAGAACAACATGCAGCAAGGAAATCTAGGCAATTCCTGATATCCTAAAGAAAAAAAATGGACCAATAAAATGATTTCCAAGTAGGATTGAATATACTGGCAGCACAATAATCCCAAATGGATTAGTGAAGGAGGCAGTTCTGGGTCCACTGGTGGTGCTGAATACTGCAAACATAAACAAAAATCTGAGATTAAAGCAGTATTGATATCTCAAGCTTTAAGTACATTCTCAAGTGCAATTCTTGTCCATTCCTGTCACAATATTAAAAGCTATAAATGTAGGAGAAATTAATTACTTCATGTAAAATGACTGCATTGCCCCTAAATGTTAATCCTGTTTTCAGCGGAGGCCCGGGAGAAATATTCCAGGCATGTCATGCAAACTCCGCAGAGAAGGCCCCAGCCAAGAATCGAATCAGAGAGAACCTTCTGTGAGGCAGGCGACACATTTACCCACTGCACACCCACACCTTGCATTTCCTGAGGTAGCCATAGTAGGGAGATATTGGGACTCTAAGCAGTCATTATGTTTTGTTTCTCAGAAATCATCATGAAGTGTGGGGCTCTGAGTGACTTCAGTGATGTACAGGGCTCTGAGTAATTACTGTAAGACATCTCTCTGAGTGATCGGGTCTTTATTAGAAGCTCAAATGGTTAAAAGAGCGAACGGTCTTTGATTGAGCTGTAAATATCAAATGTACTAAATAACAAAGACATGGAACAGTGATTTTTGTCCTTGGGAAAAAAATTGCTGCTCCGCAAAAAAAAAAAAAAGCTGTAAACACAACATAAAGTGGGGGGCTTTGGCCCCCACACACTCCCTACTTAAATATACCAACTCCGAGATCGCACCACAGTGGAGGAAATGGTAAACTCCTGAAAACGGCCAGAGGTGTGGTTCAACACTTTGTACAAGCAACACAGGTATAATAATTAAAAGGATTAAGTTAACCCCTTCCCCTACTCACCCCCAAAAAAACACAGATACACAGGTAGGGAGGAGCAGAGTTGTGACTACATGAGATTAGCCATCCATTCACTTTTCAGAAAATTGTAAAGAAGCTTTTAAGAGACAGAAAAGAAAATGTAGTCGTATTTCACAGTATTTGCATTTCTGTCACTTTGTACATTGCACATGGGAGAACGCTATATAATGTACTCCATTTCATCATTAAGTGTATTGTCGTTTTTTTCAGATAAGTTAACACTGTGGACTTACTTGGTTCTACATATAAGGCTGTTCCTCTGCCAAATGCCACTTTACCATATCCAGATCCTGTAACCCACACTGGCACATTCAATGGCAAAAACGCCCGTGTTTTACTTCACCAGCATTACTAAGGCCTTAGTAACAATATTATACCCAGACCCATTACACACACACTCATACACACACACACACACACACACACACACACACACACACACACACACACACACACACACACACACACACACACACACACACACACACACTCACACCTCCGTGGATGGAAAATCCATAGAAAGAGCTCCATTCATAAAGAGCACACACACTACCTGAACTTCATGATGGATGGAAATAAAGAGAAAGAGCTCAGTTCATCATAGTCCATAAAGAGCTCCATGACACAGTCTTTGCCAAAGCTTCATCCAAAAGAAAAGAGTTTCATAATTCCGGACCCGTGAGAGCAGTTAACGTCCTGTGCAGCGATGTCCCATGAGAGCAGCTGCTACAGGCTTATAGCTATCCAGCCTGCAGACATTGCAGTCCGATCCCCTTCCAGTCAATGCGGTTGCAACCGCATAGACTTCTGGGGTATCTGCAGTCTGATACCTTGCTTCCCACTCCAGACTGCTGTTTGAGCAGTCCAGAGTTTGTGAAAATGCTGAGCATGACTGGGCAGAGTTCTGGGGCACTTGAACTATGTTTTAGTGTTTGTTTTCTTTTCCTTTTCAGCTAGGGGGGCTGCAGTCCTGCAGTCCAATAGCATGCGCTGCCACTAGCTACCTCTTCTTTGGACACCAACATGGTTCTCTGCCTACACCAATGGTATCTGTGGTCACAGGTACCCATTTGTGCTATTCAGTAACCCCAGCTCATTTACATAAAGATCCGTGCACATAACCTGGCAACTACACAGTTCCACGCCCTGCCTCGTTAGCAACCACAGCAGTCTACAATTGTACATACTCCACATAGGGTCCTATAATGCATTACTGTTACATAGTACTAATTTCCATTTTTACATTTTTTTTATTTTTATCTTAGCATGTTTGCACAATGCAAGGTGCCACGCAAACATGATCTGATTATTAAAAAAAAAAATTTAATTATTTTCCATTACGTTTTTGATACACGGTGGATAGTTTTGCACCTCTGGCTAGGCTTATAAATGCCCTAGGCAGATAGCCCCTAGTCAACCCCTGAAATATCTGGGTCTGCTATGGTATTTCTGTCTTTCTTACTGCACTTTTATAGCCCCTGTTCTCAGTTTAATGTCCTATACTTGGAATGTTTCTGTGTACATTATGGACACCAGCACGGGGTCTGCAGGACTGATTATCTCCTTGCTGGATCACTCTACCACCCTCATTTGCATGCACCTCACCTGCTTATGAGGTGATTTGCATGCCATGGACACTTCCATGTTAACTTGCTCATGTATGCCTCTCATTTCTGTTTCCTGGATCGCAAATCTGGTTACTTTTGTGTAAGCAGTGTGTCATGAAAGTGTCATGAAAGTACAACCAACTTCCTTTGCATGCTTCTGGCTGCCCTTCTGATCTCCAGCAGAGGATACATCCACAGGAGACAACTCCAATTTTCCTTGTATCACAGCAGAACTATGCATTGAATATTAATTCATCTATGTACTTATTTTATTTTATTTATCCTGTGTTGGCTGTGTCAGTCCCAATAGGCGAGTGACACATTTTCAGTCAAGACTTGAGGTGGCATTTAAATAGTAGGAAAAAATTGGTTAGGGCATTGTGGAACTTATACTAATATTTTTGATAGGTGCAGTGTGAGCTTTTATATCCACCTCAGCTACCACCAACTCAAGGAGATGGGACCTCAGTTTAATATCTCATCGGAAGGAGGACACACTCAGGAGTACACAAGACTCCTTTAATGTGGCATTGAAATGTCAGTAATCCATTCACCTGTTTTCAGTTTTATTTCTCCCTGTCAGTTACTTGAGTGCAAAGATCATTCCTTACACATTGATCCCCTCTGGCCCATTCATTCAGAGTACATTTTGATCAATGGAGTCAGCTTTTTCTTATGAACATTTACAGAGTCTGAGGAATGCACACACACACACACACACACACACACACACACACACACACACACACACACACACACACACACACACACACACACACACACACACACACACACACACACACACACACACACACACACACACACACACACGCATTTTGTGTAAGTACGTGTGTGTGGATAAGGGTGTCTTTCACATTACTGAATTTGCAGTTTATCAAGAGAGTGAATTGGCTTGGTAATTACATTGCGTTGAAAATGGTGGGAGAGGGAAGATCAATTAACCGTGGATAAGGTAAGTGTGGGTTTGACATGCTAATGCTGAAACTTTCAGATACATAGAAAGTTTTAGCATTAGAGTATGGAGTGCAAGTGTGTGTGTGTGTGTGTGTGTGTGTGTGTGTGTGTGTGTGTGTGTGTGTGTGTGTGTGTGTGTGTGTGTGTGATTATTTGTGGGTTATGGTTAGAGTAAGGTCTAAGTTTAGGGACAGAGTTAGTGGTGTCATAGTTGTTGCTACATGTGATACGTATCCAAATATCTTGTGCAGTGGTGATGTTATGGAAAGTGTTTTTCTAAGTTAAGGTGCAGATTTAGGGTTGGGGCAGGGGCAGGGTTAGAATGTTTTAGTAAGGTAGTGCAGGTGATGAAGCTCCCCCAGCACAATCTCACAAGCGTGTGCTGACTTTAATCATAACAATGTCCCTGTCCTGTAATACTGTAATACTGTAGCTTGCCTTAGAAAAATCCTCTCCATAACACAGCCACTATGCAGTCAAAGTATGTGTGAATGTGTGGAGGGATTCGTAGTTTATGCATTACAATTGTTGAACAAGAAACCATTTGCTTTCTTTAGGAATCTTTTTTTTTTCTTTAATTTTTCTGTAGGTTGATTTTCAAAATGGCAACAAGTATCACTTCTGTTCTGATGTTTACGCATTTTGTAAAATCAGCATATTCTCATTAGCTCTCCCTCTATAGATATATATATATATATATATATATATATATATATATATACATACACATAAGTTTTATATATACACATATATGTGTGTGTGTGTGTGTGTGTGTGTGTGCATGTGTGTGTGTGTGTGTGCGTGTGTGTGTGTGTGCGTGTGTGTGTGTGTGTGTGTGTGTGTGTGTGTGTGTGTGTGTGTGTGTGTGTGTGTGTGTGTGTGTGTGTGTGTGTACAGGTAGTGGAATGCAAAGCAGCTGACACACTTTTTGTTTTTTTCACAAACAGTTTTACTAATGCAAAACACCAGTCTCATCTGACGTCACCCAATGAAATTAAACAGTTTTTTGACAGTTTTGCTGAACAAAAACATATTCAAAAGTCCTTGTGCAAAATCTCTGGTTACAGAACTTCATTCACTCCAGGGCTTTTAAGTGCCCCCCCAAAATGGAAGTTTCAGTTGTCTCAGTAAGTTTGGTGCTGAATAAAAGAACAACATGGAACAGAGTAGATCACTGGGACTCACCTCTGGTTCATTGATCCCTCTAAATGCCCGACTCCAGCTCCAGTACTCTGGCTCAACTCCCAACTCCTTTCAGAATCATCTGTAACCTTTTTCTCTCTTTACTCTTTCTTACCCCTAAGTTATCTGAGTTACTCCCTTTAAGTCTCACATAAATACTCCAAAGTTGTGCTTGAGAGCTATTTTGCACAGGACAAGCATTTTCCGTTAAATAGATAAGTACAATGACCACTGCAGAACAAATAATGATAACTGCCCTTAATAACAGCATTACACTCCTCAAGCTCACTGTTTTGCATACATTTCTCAGGGAAGCCACCACACTGTGTTACGTTTGACCTGTCCTCTTGAAACCACCTGTTTCAGGTTTTCTGGATGGTCTGAATGCCTATGACAGATCATTCACATTGTGGTGGTTGACACTGTGGTAAAGTTGAATGCTGAAAGGGATGGGGCTGAAGGATGAAGTCCACCTGCAAACTTGATATCCCATTCTTTCTGCTGATGCAGCAATTACAGAGGTGTGTGATTGGTCATCAAAGTGAATTCTCTACTCATGAGGTATTACTACAGGGATGCCAGAACTCAGATGATGACAATGAACTCACTTTCAATTGCTGCTTACCTAGTGTCCGCCTTATTTAGGTTGTTACTGAAATAACAAAGTGGGTGCTCTTCTTTGCCTATTCTTTGTGACAAAATTGTAACTAAGGTTATATGCAGTGCAATGCATATCCATGTGGAGTAAAGGGTTGAGAAACTACAGAAGTTGCCAAAACCAGTTCAAAGCATAAGACCAGTTTCAGATGCTGGGAGGCATCCTCTGCTGTCCTTAGTTTATATCATACCCTTGGTAAGGTTAGTAAGGGGTCACTCAATAGCTAGAATGGTAGAGAAATGCGATCCAGGTTTTTGGTAGTAGCCAGACATGCCAATCTGGGTCCTTATCTCTGCCTTTGTCTGGGGTACTGGCCACTTTTGCAATGTCCTATTTTTTCTCATCTTTGGAACTTAATGGTCCCTCTGTCAATTATATGGATGATAAATACTTAATTTCAGCCATATTGAGTTTACTTTGTGAGCATTTCCCTACTTGTCTGAGTAAGTCTAGAACAGCCTGAACTTTGGGCAGGTATATGCCCCATTCTTCTGAATGAATTATAACTCCATCTAGGTGTGTTGTGGCATGTTGACTATGGAGCTTAAGTACCTTTTTTATTAAGCCCTGCAATGTATCTGGCAGACCATGTGTCGCTCGTCTTGTGTATTCAAATAAGACAATGAGGCTTGGGTGTTTGTTTAAGTTATTACACACAAACACATCAGGATGGACGACTGGAACATAAAACTTAAATGAACTAGCTAACTGACTGACTGCTACACACATATGTGCTTTCACTCTGGCTGCTCACTCAAAATGGCACTCTTGCTTGCACATGCTCAGTACTGATATGCATGTGCCAATAGACTGGAATGGCTCTTAAAGGTAAAACACACACTGATCTACATCCTCTCTCTGTGACTATTCTGTCATGACTGGAATGGCTGTTAAAGGTAAACACACACTGCTCTACATCCTCTCTCTGTGACTATTCTGTCATGACTGGAATGGGAATGCTGTAAACACACACTGATCTACATCCTCTCTCTGTGACTATTCTGTCATGCAATGAAAATGACAATTAGATGAGCATGCAAACTATACAGATATATACAAACAATAGCAATTATGTCCAGGTTGCCATGTATCCAAGATTAGGCCTTGAGATATGACCTGGCCTTGTAATGTAATAATCAAAATTGGGTTTAGCAACATGGACAGTCACTGGAGAATGTTCTGCTTCAGGATTTTCAGAAATACTTTCAAGAACAGGAACAGATGATGAGATGTTTTCTGGAATAGGAACACTGGACAAATCATTCTGAGAATTAGAGTCTCCATTACAGACAAGATGCTGTAAAACTGGCTCAAACACCAGTAATAAATGTTTCTGATTCAACCTGAATTCCATACATTGTGACTCAATGATGTACGATCTTGGTTCCTCACACAAATTTTCACAATTTCTATTTGGTCATATCCTTTTTCTGTCTGCATCTTGACAATCTCCCCTTCTTTTAATGGATTCAGAGGTTTGCTAGTTTTGTCATAGTAGGATTTTTGAGACAAACATTTCTTTAGGAGTTGAGCTTTTACTGCCTGGTTTTTAGCACTCGGAATCAACAAATTCTTACTGATTGGTAGTATGGTTCTGGTTTGTCTTGAATAAAGTCTCTGAGAAGGTGAACCAAGTAAATTGTCGTGAGGAATGTATCTGAGATTAAGCAGATTAAAACAAACATCAGTATTGTCTCATTTGGATTTCTCCAACAGCTGTTTCACACTTTGAAATGCATGTTCAGCCAAGTCATTTGATTGTGGGCATTCAGGACTACTAGTAACATGAACAAAGGCCCACGTCTCAGCAAATTCTTTGAACTGCTGACTTCTAAACTGTGCACCATTGTCAGAAATGACTTTGCGAAGACTACCATGGACAGAAAAATGCCTCTTCAATTTTGTAATGACAGTACTAGAAGTTAGGTAAGGATGTAGGTCAAGTATCGAAGTAATTTGAATAAGCATCTACTAACACCAAGTAAAGATGACCATTCCACTTAAAAATATCTGTAGCTACTGTGGACCTAATAGTGACCAAAAGTTGGAGGTTAGTCTCAAGTTGAATAGGTCAACCATAAATATAATCATGAAACTTTGAAGAATAAGTACACCAAGATCAAACTTTGAAGCATCTTCTGTTTCAGGACATCAAGTGCTCGTTGGTGTTGTTCTGACCAGGGCCAGGGGCTGTGACATTATCTGAGCAAGCCTGAACTAGTAACTTCTTGCAGCCTGAATTTACATTTCTGGGGATTCAGCTTAAGATTCACTTCACAAGCATGTTCTAGAACTTTTCTGAGGTTACTTCTATGTTCGACTTCACCATTGCCTCCTACAAGAGTATCATCTACTATAGTAGCACAGGGATAGCCATAAAAAAATGTGTTTCAGCGTATGTTGGAAAACTTCACTGGCAAAATTTGTTCCAAATGGCATTCTCAAAAATCTCAAATAGTGTACTGAAAGTGGCTAATAAGAAAGATTTTTGATCAAGCAAAATTTGCCAAAATGTAAACTTATTTCATCTAAGGCAGAAAAAACAGTGACATTTGGCATTAGGGCAGCAACGTCTTTGAGTGTTTGCACTGGCTGATGAGGTCATTTTAGTACCTTGTTGAAATCTCTTGGATCAGTCATATTCTAATATCATCTGAGCTTTTCTTATGAGCTACCACCATGGAGGATACCCATTCAGTTGATTCTTCTACTTTACAATTACTCCTAGCTGTACCATTTTGTCTAGCTCAGCTTTGACTCTGTTCTGCATAGCTACTGGAACTTTCTGTGTGGGTCTAATGACTGGGCTTACCTCATGATCTAACTTCATGGTTCATCAGTACACAACTGGGAATTTGCCTAACTTGCCTTAAAAATTATCAGCATAGTTAGAAAAAAATAGTTTCTGCAAAATTCTCATTTTTATGCATGCTTACATGGTGCACTTTTTATTAAATGAAAGCACTCCCATTCTCAAACTGTCTTTGAAGCCTAATAATGACTGCACATGTATCTTGACTATGTAAAACTGCAAGTCATAGCTGTTCCCAGCAGAATAACATGAAAGCACTACTGAGCATTCAGTCTGAATTTCTTCACCACCATAAGCAACAAGCTTCGCATTTTGCAAGATCAAGTTTCTCACCAGCTTTTACTCTGGCAAACACATCTGCTGACGTAACATTGCACTTTGAACCAGTATCAACTTTGAGCTCTACAGGTCTCCCGTTCATCTGAACAGTACAAAATGTTTTGTTCTTTGCCCACATATCTACTGCATTGACTGTTTCACCAAGCACAGACACACCATCAACATAAAAAGTAGGACTGGAGCTTTCTACTTGATCAACTTGCCTCTTTGTATGGTATTTTTAATGAAAGAATGCGCCCCTTTAGATTTACAGAGCCTTTTGAAATTATTCCACTTTTTATATGTATGGCACTGCTGAGCAAAAGCTACCTCCCCAATTACGACAGTTGACTATGAGGCTTGTCTCAGGTTTTGTTGAGTCAGCCCTCTGCTTTACTGACTGAGCCTTGGGTTTCACTGTGCCTGCTCTAGGTCTTATTGTAGGAACCATGCCCTTTGGCTTGTATCTCTTAACTTCATGCTGCACACTATCAACATTAGCACTTGAAGGCACTGCAAGCATGCCTTTCTCATATGGAGGCATATTCATGTGCTTTTCTGTGAGCTCATATATCTGAGAAATCTCAATGGTTTTGCTCAAAGTTAAATCACTGTCTCAAACCAAAATCTTTCTCACAGCATCATCTTTAATACCACACACGACCCTGTCTTTTATCAACTCATCTCTTAGATCACCAAATCTGCATGTTTGTACCTTATTTCATATATGCTGCAAAAGTTTCACCAGACTTTTGATCTCTTGTGCAAAATATGTGCCTTTCCACTGAAATATTTGTTTGGGGGTTGCACATTTCTCTAAATTTACACTTTAAGCACTGAGGGTCTTCCCATGTTTCAGCTAGTACCACAATATGGTGGTCTTCCCCCTCCACCTGCAAAAAGCAAGTGCCTATACAAATAAATGTTCCCTTTCAATGGCTTCTGAACCAGCTAGATTAAGCAGAATAAATGGTTTTGTATGTGTGTCTTTATCAGAAAAGGCAGTCTGTATGAAAATATTTTACTCTTGCTCAAACATTCTCCAAATTTCTGTAACACTATTATCAAACACAAGTGGAGCAGGTCTGCAAAATCCTTCTGCCATGCCAACAAATAGTAGTATAGACCTGCCTCTTGTAATTATGTTTAAACATACACCAGGTACTTGAAAAATATTCAACAGCACAACAATCTCTTCAAAATGACTGTATTCTGCAAAATAATTGTACTGTAATACTACACACACTTGCCAACACTTTGCACACTTTGGATACTTCAAATAGCTTTAGTTAATATGAAAAAGAAGCACATAGTGAAACAATATGGTTGTTTTCCCTTTTTGATACATTTTATGTGATTTGGAAGTTATGTTAAGCATTTTTGTAAACATGTTGAGTACTTTTTTATCAATATGTCGCAGTTTCAAACATTTTGTTTAATTAGAAATTCATTTTGAATGTTTTGAATGCTTCGTTTTATGTTCATTGATTAAAAATCACTTAAGTGGGTTTTAGTATCTGTAATTATCTTCCTGACCTGTTTGTGAGTCGTTTGAGCTTTGGATGATTCACTTGTGTATATTCCTCCATTACTGACTGTGTGCTTCATGGCTTTTACTTCGGATCCCACTTCTGACATCATGTCGCTCATCTTTTGTATTCAAATAAGAAGCTTGGGTGTTCATTTAAGTTGTTTATTACACACAAACACTTCAGGATGGATGACTGGAACATAAACTTTAAACAAACCAGCTACACACATACATGCTTTCACTCTTGTTGCGCACTCAAAATGGCACTCCTGTTTGCACATGCTCAGTACATATGTGCACATGCCCATAGACTGGAAGGGCTCTTAAAGGTAAAACACACACACTCTGATCTACAGATGAAGACCTAATGGGAGGAGTTAATACTGACATAAGACAGCTGATGTCGAAAAGGCAAATTAAATTCAGATATTCTTCTGAACTTCTGAAAACCACCTCAGGACCTAATATTTTAACTGGGATTGTGTACTGAAGGACTTAGTATTAAACTCTTCAATGGCCCCCACTGTCAGATATTCTATTCTTCCTGAACTGCCTTTTTGAGACTCAGGCATCCAACAGAGCTTAATGTCAGTCTTTCCCCCCCGAATGATCTTTCCTTAGTTTTTTATAAAGCTGATTTTACTGAGTGGTTGAGAGAATATTTTTCAGCTGTGGAGCAGAATCTCATTCACTTTCTGTTTTGGGGACATAGATAGGATCTCATGTACCACCACCTTGGGTATGGCTGATAGCCTTTTCCCTTTTGATGGGGTTTTCTCTCAGCTACTATGGTGAATGGGGCTGTCTCAGTTCCTTTCCATGGTTCAAGAACATTTATATTTAAGTTTGCTTTAGATATCTTTTATTGATTTTTCTAACCAAGTAGCTACTTCACTTTTATGATCTCAAACAGTCCATGCCACTTGGCCAGAAATTTATTTAGTTTCATACAGACTCCTCAGAGGTGACCTCTGGCTGGCATACAAGGTGATCATGGACCCCACTTTGATGGGACTGCTGCATATCCACAAGTCAAGCTCCATAAGTCAAGCTGTACTCGAGTAGCCCACATACATGGCCTCAAC
This sequence comes from Protopterus annectens, assembly GCF_019279795.1. Classification (NCBI taxonomy): domain Eukaryota; kingdom Metazoa; phylum Chordata; order Ceratodontiformes; family Protopteridae; genus Protopterus; species Protopterus annectens. Next base: position 769,727,179 of record NC_056751.1, read on the forward strand.
CTGGTCTGTGACATCAACATGACTTGTTGGCAGGACAGATTTGTGTCCCAGAGACTCCCTCATCTATATAATAGAATCCCTCTCCACATCAAGCAGAGTACCTCTTTACCCCTTTTTAAGTGTAACCATTTGAAATGTTGTGACCTACTGCAGCAAGCCCTGAAACAGAGAGAATGAATGGCTGAAAAATTTTTTTTTGGTCATTAATCATTATTTCATTTGTCTTTGAGTTGCACCAGTTTGCCTGTTGGAGGTTTCTGTTTCTGTTTATCATTGCATATATTAAGCCCAAGCTGGATATCTCCCAGAATATTACCTTTTCTACGAGTTATGTATCATGGAGTTGGTGCATATATGGTTAGGGGATGAGGGGTATTTACCCCCCCAGCAAAAAAGAAGATTGAAGGAACAAATAAATCTTAGAGATTCACTGTATTCTTGTGTTTTAGGTCTTTTTTTTTTTTGGTTTGTTTACCCTCAGGATTTCAAGTGTCGACATTTCAACTGGGAACCTCAAACAAAGAAAAAGCAAGTATATAATTTGAAGACAGAGAGACAACAATGTGTATTACATTTTTGGGGATAGTGTGCCTGACAACAATTTTGCAGAGTACTGATAAAATAAATCAAGCTTCTTAATTTAAAAATATAAATAAAATATAGAGAACTTTGTTTACATGTAAAACTATGGAATGCCCTCCCACCTTCTATCAGAACAATCAGTAAGCCTGCTCTCTTTAAGAAGTCTGTCATATCACACCTCTCTTCTCTGTGGTAATGTACTTGTGCCAAAATAGTATCTCCTAACACCTGAGCCACTACTATATCCCTCTACAACATCACTACTTAGGAGTTCTCTCTGACTTGCTGAATTCAGCTGCTTATGCCTACAAAACTCCAACAAATAACAATCAAAACTGCAACCCTACCTGACCATCTCCATCCTCAATGATCAAATTGTACACAATGTTGATGTGTAATTGTCAAATAAATTGTTAAAATCAGACTGTAAAAATCATTAAACTTTTCACAATAACAGACAGTAATGCAGGATGCTCAAGTATCTACTGTATACACAGTCCCACTAATGTACATTAGGAGGCAAAAAACCATACATAAACATGTACAGAGTTTTGACTAACTTTATTCAGGAAATACTCTCCATTATATACTATTTACAATCAGCTTTTTCCCACCTCACTGACGTGGTCAGTGACAGGGTCTTTACATCACAGTAACTTATGAAAAAGTGCTGAAGTAATGCTTTTCAAAAATCTTTTTCCCATGAGAATATTACAGCCTTGCAAGCACCTGGTCAGTCACAATGTCCTTCCGAGGATGTAGCCAATTCAAGGCTCTTAGATTAGTTCGAATACAATGGATGTATGTCTTCTTTAATACTTCCCTTTGTCTCTTTCTTGTTCACCAGCTGGACATTATCTCTGATAGTGCGCACAAGGCCATCCTCCTCGGTGGAAGCAGGAAAAGATACACATGCACACAGATTCATTATTTTCTAACTTTGCAAATAATATTCGCTGACAGACATGAGCCAGCTTAGCCAGCTACTGTCAGGGTCAAAGCTTTAATCACACTTACAGTTTAAGCCTCAAGCAATAATATGCAAGTTTATTTCTACTGCAATTCTAGTAAAATAGAATTAAATGCATTACATATTATACTGTTCTCAGCCTTTGCACTTCATATATGTTCGAGTACATTTATATATGCCTGACCACACAGCTTATATATGTCTGAATATATGTCTCTCTAACAGTTTATATATTTGAATACATATTTTCCTAACAGCTTATATATTTGAATACATATTTTTCTAACATTCTCCCTCCTGTTAATGCATTTCATTCTACTTGAAACATAAACAATATCATTTCATTTCTTAGCCTTTTCCCTTCAAGGACTTTCAGCTAAGTAAGTCATTTGTTTTATATTTCAGATAGGCTTTCGCTTGGTATCAACAAATTTAATTCCATGTCTTGGTACATAGTTTCAGTTACTGATATGTCAACTAAGTCTCTAACTAATTTCTTCATACAGGGTATCCCGCAGCAGACGCATGCTCCAATTATGAGCAGTACCACACAAATAGCAATTAAAATATTCATCAGGACTGACCCCCACCCCCCAAATAGATTCTGGAAAAAGTTCGTCAGTGGGTTTGGGCCTGGTTCTGCCATTGCTGACACCTGCTGTATTACCTCTAGGTGGTCGTTGATTTCATGTTGGTTGTCTGGAATGTACGCACAGCATTCTTCTTTGATAAGCAAGACGTACCACCTCTCGCCGCTAGGGTGAAGTCGAGAGCCATTCGGTTTTGTAGTACAACAGTTCTCATTGCATTCAGTTCATTAGTCACAAGTTCAAGAGCAGAAAAAGTAGCGTTGCTCATTACTTCGAGGAGTTTTGACAATTTCCTCAGTTCCCAAATTGATTTGACTGCTCCGTAGGCTGGGAATATTCCAGCCCAGGATATGACACTGTTACTCAAGTCCATATGAGTCAATTTTTCTTTGTCCTTCACAGCTGACTGATCCTTCCAGCTTGCTTCAATCTTACCCACCGGATTAGCAGGTTTCTTGACTGTATTCTCGGCTTGTTGAGCTGCATTTTTTACGTTGCGTATTTTACCCAGGGGCAATTCTGCAGTATGTCTTATGGCTGGAACCAGATAACCCAAAAAACAACTGCCAGACCAATTCTCAGGTAACCATTTATAGGCCTTTTTCCCACAAACAAAATAACAATTTTCTACTTTAGTACTGATGCGGGTTAACCCTGAATGAAACATTTTTTTATCTATAACAGATAATTGTCTATATATTTCAGGAGTTTTTTGCACATCTCTCAACGTTGTTTTCATTAAGCTTAAATACGAACCATAGTTCGTGCTGCAACTAGTACCTTAGTCTACAGGTTTTATATAACATTTGTAAGACACAGTTATGTTACAATTACTCCAATCAACCTGGAGTGTATCATTTTTAACAAAGCAAACAATTCCTCTTTGAGTAACGGGTAAATATAATGCCACTTTGTCTTGTGATCTCACAGTACCCGTGTCAAACAATAGATTTTCCCAAGTTTCATTTATTCCCAGAGGGACAGCAGACATTAAGAGTCCTCCATATGCTGTAGGTATTGCAGTACAAACCCAGCAATTTGAAACGTTCATAGTCTCTACGTAGACTCGTTTCATAGCTAGGTATGTGTTAAAGTTCGGGTGCCAGTCTATGGCAAGTTCATCACGTTTTATCAATTTCACCTCTGTAGTTATATGCAAGAAAAACCACAACAACAAAAAGGTCACCACAAACATGGTTAATAAATGTATGATCAGTAGGCCAGTGAACCAATGTCTTTGGGGTTGCTTTGCATTTTTATACACTCTGCCTCTGGCCATCCTGTTTCTGTGGTATATCAGTTAAAAAATGTTTATCCAACTTAAACTCCTTGAGTGGTTTACAGTGCGTCAAATGAACCCAAGATGATCTCTCAGCAATTTTCACTGCAGTAGGTGTTGCCAATAGTACCTGGTATGGACCTTCCCACTTTGGACTCGCCCAATTCTTTTTTCTGATGACTTTCAGCCAAATCCAGGACCCCGGGGTCAGCACGGCCTCCGGCTTTGTTTCTTCTTTGTCTGAAAAAGAGTTCAACTGCAAAACAGTCTTATTTGTTAACAATTTCTTCATATGACTAGCTAATGAGCTATCGGCCTCCAGCTCTGCAGGCATGAGGGCTTTCCATTGTGGCACATAATATGCTCTTTCAAATACTATCTCAAAGGGGGTCAAACCCCTTACATTTGGAACAGTTCTCATGCTCAGCAGTGCTAAAGGTAGACAGCAAATCCAAGTCTTTTGAGTCTCACTCATCAATTTCCTTAACTTATTTTTCAAAATTCCATTGTACCTTTCCACCAGTCCTGCTGACTGGGGGTGATAAGCACAATGGTTTTTCAAAGAGATCCCAAAAAATCTCCCAAGCTGGTGTATTGTCTGGTTAACAAAATGTGTTCCATTATCACTATAAATTCTTTCCGGTATGCCAAATCTAGGAATGATTTCTTTTACTAAGGCTTTTGCCACTGTTGCTGCATCTAGATTCCTGGTCGGAAAAGCTTCTACCCATTTTGAAAACATATCTATGATCACTAAACAGTATTTCTTTCCTTCACATTTATTCAGTTCTATAAAATCCATACAAATAGTATGGAACGGATAGGGTGGTGTCGGAAAACTCCCTCGCTTCGGTTTAAATGCTCCCTGTGCATGGTGTTTGCTACACATATGACATGCTGCACAAAATTTTTGTGTATAATTCGTAAATCCGTATGTTTGGAATGTTCTGTTAACTAACTGTACCATCCCCCCTGTTGAGACATGGCTCTGCCCATGGCTCAACAAAGCTGCATATCTAAATAAATTAGATGGCAATATTGGCTTTTTGTCTTTGGAGATGTACAGTCCCTCTTCAAGGATTGTTCTTTGTTTTATCCACTTTTGTTTTTCTGCTTTTGTAGCTAATGTCTGCATTGTTTTCAACATTTCTAAGTCTAGAGTCTCAGAAGGTTGCAATTCTTTATTTGAAAACACAGTCTCTAGGTCCGAGGCAGCTTGCTTTGCAGCTGCATCAGCCCGAGCATTTCCTTTCGAAATCTTATTCTGTCATTTGGTATGGGCTGCACATTTACAAATAGCTACTTTAGTGGGTAACTGAATGGAATCTAACAGGTTCAAAATCAATTGTGCATGATTAATCGGTTTGCCAGTAGATGTTATTATTCCCCTGTTCTTCCACTGTTGCGCAAAAACATGCACTGTAGAGAAAGCATACTGACTATTAGTATATATGTTCACACATCTGTTTTTCGCTAGAGTGCAGGCACGTGTCAAAGCTATTAATTCTGCTGCTTGGGCAGACAAGTTATGTTGCAGGGGTTGTGCTTCTATGATTTCACTATCTGTTACTACTGCATAACCCACTAGGTTCTTTCCTGTAGGTCCTCGTCTACAGGATCCGTCTACATAAAATGTCACTTTTGCATCAGCTAAAGGCACATCAGTGAGATCTTGTCTGGGTGTGGTTATTTGTTTCATTTCCTGTAGGCAACTGTGTGGTGTGCCATCTACAGGAATCGGAAGCAATGTTGATGGATTTAATGTTGTGCATTGTTCAATTGTCATATGAGGTTGACTCAATAGTATGGTCATACAAGAAAGATGTCTGGCAGGGGACAAAAATGCTATTTTTTCTTGCAGTAAAATTATCGCAACTGCATGAGGTACTCTCAACGTGAGAGGATGAAACAATACCACTGAGGCCGAAGCTTGCACTGCCATAGCTGCTGCAACAACTGCTTGTACACAGGGTGGCAATGATTGTGCCACCGGATCTAACTGTGATGAGTAGTAAGCTATGGGGCGTTGCTTGCTGCCATGTTGTTGCGTCAGTACTGACGTCATATATTCCTGCCTGCAATCTACAGTCTGAAAAAATTTCTTATGGTAATTCGGAAGTCCTAAAACTAATGATGAAACTATCAGTTGTTTTAGTCTGCAAAAAGCTGTTTTTGCTTCCGATGTCCAATGTAGTGTTTCTTGTGCTGCCATTGGTGTTTTAAATATTAAATCAGTCAATGGAGCTGTTTCCAAAGCATAATTCGGTATCCAACTTCGACAAAAATTAGTCGTTCCCAAGAAGGACATCATTTCCTTTTTGGTAGTTGGTTTAGGTGCTTGTAAGATTGCTGTTTTCCTATCTTCATCTAGTGTTCTACCTTCTTTGGATATCACATATCCCAGGTATTTAACCTGCTTTTTCCAAAGTTGCAATTTATGTTTGTTCACTTTATGCCCTTGCTCTGCCAAAAATTTTAACAATGCTATTGTGTCTTCCCTACATTGCTGCTGGGTAGGGGCTGCAAGCAAGATGTCATCTACATAAAGTAATACTTGACTGCCCCTGGTGGAGTAAATCCCGCCAGGTTGCTAGCCATCTCTTGTGCAAATATTGTTGGACTTTTACTATATCCCTGTGGTAGTCGGGTGTACGTATACCTTTTACCCTGAAATGTAAATGCAAACCAATGCTGGCTATCAGGGTGTATAGGTATTGAGAAAAAAGCATTGCTAATATTTACCACGTTGAAATACTTTTGTTGCGGCTTCAAGTCATTTAACAAGGTATGCGGGTCTGGCACCGTAGGTGCCCTTGGTATTACTGCATCATTTACAGCCTGTAAATCTTGTACCATTCGCCATTCCCCGTTTGCTTTTTTAACAGGAAACAGAGGAGTATTACATGGTGAATTCAAGGATTCTACCAGTATCCCTTCCTTAAGTAATGCCATTATGATAGGTTTGATTCCCTGCTCTGCATCCTTTCTTAAAGGATATTGTCTTTTCCTTGGTCTAAAAGCCGACTTTGGTGTAATAATTACTGGACCTGCTGTTCGAATAAGCCCTACATCCGATTTCCCTGTTGACCAAAGAATGTTTGGTACCTCACTCAAAGCTTTTTCTTCTTCTTCTATTAAGAATGCCAATCAGCTGTCTTCACTCTGTTGTAAGTGTACAGCTGGGCGTGCTTGCGTTAACCAATTTAGTTTCTGTTTCTGTACTTCTTGGTCTGATAATTCCAAGTCAGTTAGTTTCTCCCATCTTGTCACTTTGTCACCCAAATCTACCCACCTAACATCCCTGTTTTTGGTTAGGCTGACATGCGGTAGTTTGTTGGATCTGTACAATTCCAGGAACTCCTGAGGTAATGAACAACTCACCACACTATTGCCCTCAGTATCCCAATATAAAGTCCGTAGTATTAATCTATTTGCAGGATTCCTGAACAAATTTTGTTCATATTCCTTATTAGGCCCTGATGTGCTACAATAGTATAGGGTACAATGTAACAAATGTTGTTGATCAACATCGAGGGGAAGCACCTTGCTGGTGGCTACGTTCATCAGTTCCTTGGTCACTGCCCCTGGACCGGTTGTAACCAGGTCCTGGCTGTACCAATAATAAGCCTCACCCTCCGATCGTACCACAAAAGCATCGATTTGTCTCTGTGCCTCCATACCTTTCATGGTAGGAACTACTGCTATGCCAAAAAGCTGCATAAGATCTCTTCCTAATAAGTTCATGGGACATTTAGCAGAAAGTACTATTTTACTTCTCTGGGTTATACCCGAGACAGGGTCAGTTATCGCTATATCATGGGAAAGTGGTTCCCTGTACAGCTGTCCGTTTGCTGCTTTCACTAATATATAATCAGGTGACTCGGAGTGCTCCGGCAACTTCGAAGGATGTATCAAAGTTCGCAATGCTCCTGAATCACACAAGAATTTGATTTTTCTCCCTTCCACCAGAAGTGTAACTTCCGGTTTTGTGTCTGCTAAATAGAGTTCCAAGCTCAGCAAGGCCAAGTCCAAAACTTCACTTTCCCCAACTTCTACATCCGGTTGCATATCATCTGTTTCTTCTATTATATTTACATTATTTCCCTGCTCATTAGTCTCTCCTGATGACTGCTGAGCAGTATGACTGCCATTTAGTCAATCCTCATCATCCTTATCCTTTTTTTCTGCAGGTGCCTTACTCCTGCAATCTCTTGCCAAATGTCCCTTCCTTCCGCAGTTGAAGCATTCACCTCTTTTTTTCCTGTCCTCATAGAACTCTGAGTTTTTGTCAGAACGTTTGTTACCCTGAACATTTCGCTTACCCTTTTTGGCTGTTTGTACTACAAAGACTTCCGCTCCGTCTTCAGCTGTGAAGACCTGCGTTTTCTTTTTCTTTCTACTGTTAAAATGTCTTTCAGCATGCCTAGCATACTCTAATAAGGCTTGAAGCCTACTTGTTCGGTGATCTATCATATGCTTCGTGACGAAGCTATTGATAGGGGCAATGCAACCTTTTAAGAATGCATTCTTCAATTGTTGTTCATATGAGCTATCATTTTTCTGATTTTCAGGAATAGTCATACCACTATGGTTATTGAAACATTCTAATAATCTACCATAGTATGCATCTACTGTTTCATTATCTTGTTGCACGCATTGGTTAATACAAGTCCAATCTGCCCTGGGTTTCCATTTTTCAGTAATGCGGTCTGTAAGACCCTTCAACCTAGTATCTAGTTCTGCGTCACTATGTAGGAATGGCCTGAGTTGCGCGTCACGGGCATTCCAGGTGCCACAAATTATGTGCCAGTCCGGACCTAAAATTTGTCTAACTACTTTTTCTACCTCTTCCCCATTTAGGTGGTAACTCAATCTCATACCCTGTAAATCTTGTACAGATTTTTCAAAGTTAATTTTTGGATGGGGAATTTCCTCTGTAGCTTTCCAGATGTTTTCCGGTGAGAATGGTCTATACACTAAGAGAGTTGAGGCCTGGCCCTCCTGTCCTGCCTGTGGGTTTGGTACTTCAATTAATGGACAGATTTCCTCACTCTCGTCTAATGAATTTCTGCTTAGTTGAGCATCTGTAAGTGTTTGACGTGTTCGGGATCTAGTTCCAATAGGTTCTCTTACAAATGGTTGTCTTAATACCCCTGTTGTCTCCGGATAGCGTGGGGGGGGTCCAGCCCGCCCTCCCGCTTCATATTCTAAGTAAGGCATCGGAGGAGGTAGTGGGGGAGGGGCCGTTGCTACTACCGTATTATTATCCTCTTTGTCTAAAAATAATGCTTTTGCATTCTTAATTTTCTGCTCCTTCCGGTTCACTTCCTCAATCCACCTATGTGCTTGAGGAACACCCAACTGTCGTTGTTTTTTTGCCTGACCCTCTGCGTCAGATTTTAACTTCTTCAAAAGTTTCACTAGTGATATTTTATCTAATTTACCATCAAATTCATACTTGTTGACCCATTTTGCAAAATGTCTCACATTGTCTGCTCTTTGCAATTGCATATACTTTGCGTCTTCTGTTAGGGGCGGGTCTCGTGACCCTTTAGTGCACTCATTTCCCATGTCTCTTTAGAAAGGACTGTTACGTAACCCTTCTCTTGTACCACGTGGTATCTTATTCCCCGTATCCACAGTAGTGTCTAGAATGACTGTTTTACTTTGCTTTGTTTATTCCCTGATCTATGACTCAAGATACAATACTTCGACTATCTCTCTCCCTGCTATCACAAACCTTAGCAATAGCACAGTGTAACCTGGTCCCTGATCTAAAACAAAGACAAAGAGGGGAATTCTGCTTACCTGAGCCTCCCGCTTACCGCTGTACTTCTTTTTAGGATCCAGTTTTCCGCTGCCACAGATCAGACAAGTGGACAGCCTCTTTGCATACGACAATTCAGTCGGAGGTCTTTCCTTCTTCTGCGCAGTTTTCAGTGCCACCTATACACTCTGACCTGCAGCTTACCAAGGGAATTCCGGCTTTCCAGAAGGACCAAAATGTCAAATAAATTGTTAAAATCAGACTGTAAAAATCATTCACAATAACAGACAGTAATGCAGGATGCTCAAGTATCTACTGTATACACAGTCCCACTAATGTACATTAGGAGACAAAAAACCATACATAAACATGTACAGAGTTTTGACTAACTTTATTCAGGAAATACTCTCCATTATATACTATTTACAATCAGCTTTTGCCCACCTCACTGACATGGTCAGTGACTGGGTCTTTACATTACAGTAACTTATGGAAAAGTGCTGAAGTAATGCTTTTCAAAAATCTTTTTCCCATGAGAATATCACAGCCTTGCAAGCACCTGGTCAGTCACAATGTCCTTCCGAGGATGTAGTCAATTCAAGGCTCTTAGATTAGTTCGAATACAATGGATGTATGTCTTCTTTAATACTTCCCTTTGTCTTTCTCTTGTTCACCAGCTGGACATTATCTCTGATAGTGCGCACAAGGCCATCCTCCTCGGTGGAAGCAGGAAAAGATACACATGCACACAGATTCATTATTTTCTAACTTTGCAAATAATATTCGCTGACAGACATGAGCCAGCTTAGCCAGCTACTGTCAGGGTCAAAGCTTTAATCACACTTACAGTTTAAGCCTCAAGCAATAATATGCAAGTTTATTTCTACTGCAATTCTAGTAAAATAGAATTAAATGCATTACATATTATACTGTTCTCAGCCTTTGCACTTCATATATGTTCGAGTACATTTATATATGCCTGACCACACAGCTTATATATGTCTGAATATATGTCTCTCTAACAGTTTATATATTTGAATACATATTTTCCTAACAGCTTATATATTTGAATACATATTTTTCCAACAGTAATGTTTGTAAATAACTTGTACCATGGTGTTTAATATTTAATTCCATGCATTGAGACTGTATATGTATTTACTTATTTATTTATTTATTTGGTTCATAGATAGATTCATAGATTAGTAGGTTCAAAGATTAGTACTAGACTTTTGTTGACCGGGAATGTCCGTATGGGCATGTGCCCTTTTTCAGCGGAGGCCCGGGGAAAAACGCTCCAGAGTTAACATAAAACAACAATTAAACAATATGTTATGCAATAAGTAGATATCAGAGTAACAAATAGTGCAAGTTAAACATACATATACTGAATATTGTGCTTTTTCCTGTATGTACTATTAATGTTATGTGAAGCTTTTCTCCCTGGACCTCTACTAAAAATGGGCTCACCTAGGCCCAGTAGACTTTCCCGGTTAACAAATGAAATAAATAAATAAATAATAAATAAATATGTACAACTTATACTACTGGAGTTTACTTAGATGTTAAACTTTTAATTAGTTACTTTGCCACAAGCAGAATGCTTTTTCGTTCTATTAGTCACAGTGCTTGACAGATTGTGAATAATACCACAACTTTAAAACTTAAACTATACGATGACTATATGTCACAAAAGTTTTTTTTTTCTGGAGCTGTTGGAAATATTTTAAAGGAGTTAATAATTCCATGCATGCAAATAAACACTAATTGCAGTTTTGATACAGTTTCTTTTTGTGCAATTCAAAATCTGTTGAGCACAATTTGGCTGGAAAAAAAAACTCCCAGACCGCTCTTGCTGTGTTCTAAAACCAGAAAAATAACTCCTTCCCCCTCCTCTTTCACGGGAGACATGCCCGCTCTACCCTGCTGTCTTTAAAAAAAAACTGTCATTTTGTGAAATCAGTCCCTTTTAGCTACTTAAATACTTTTATCCATAGATCCAGGAGTATAGGGTGCCTACTCAACCAGCCGGTGTTGTGCTATCATGCCTAGCAGCTCTTTACCTGCCCTTACTAAAAATAGGCTTAAGAAATTCCACCAGCCTCATTTCATTAGGATAGATATGCCACGACTGAAACAAAACTCAAACTACTTAATTTATGTTATTTAATCAGGCAGTGTACCTCTATCTACCAAACCTAATTGCCTCATTTAGTTCCCATAATAACAGGCAGCGTATCCCTACCTACCAAACCTAATGTGCCTCATTTAGTTCCCATAATAACAGGCAGTGTATCCCCACCTTCCAAACTTATGTGCCTCATTTACTTCATATAATAACAGGCAGTGTGTATCTACCAACCAAACCTAATCTGCCTCATTTAGTTCACATAATAAAAGACAGTGTATCCCTCCCAACCAAAGCTAACGTGCCTCATTTAGATCATATAATAACAGATAGTTTATCCTTACCAACAAAACCTAATGTGCCTCATATAGTTCATATAATAACAGGCAGCATATCCCTACCTACCAAAGCTAATGTGCCTCTGTTATTTCATATAGTAACAGGCAGTGTATCCCTACCTACCAAACCAACATTGCCTCATTTAGTTCACATAATAACAGGCAGTGTATCCCTACCAACCAAACCTAATGTGCCTCATTTAGTTCATATAATAACAGGCAGTGTATCCCTACCAACCAAACCTAATGTGCCTCATTTAGTTCATATAATAACAGGCAGTGTATCCCTACCTACCAAACCTAATGTGCCTCATTTAGTTCACATAATAACACGCAGTGTATCCACACCTACCAAACTTATGTGCCTCATTTAGTTTATATAATAACAGGCAGCATATCCCTACCTGGCAAACCTAATGTACCTCATATAGTTCCTTACCCATAGACTCCCCAGACTCTGGAATAGACTTCCCATACATGTCAAGCAGAGTGCCTCTTTGGCCCTCTTCAAAAGGAACCTTGATGATTGGATGGGAGATAAGAAATTCACCCTGGGGATCAAGTCAGTTGCCCTGCTAGACAGGGGTCCAGGGAAGTAAATACTGTGGGAAGAAATAGCCAGGGAATTGTTATGGCTAGGCTTCTACAGGCCCTAGGGCCGATAGCTTAATACCAACCTATGAACCTATGAACCTATATAATAACAGGCAGTATATCCCTAACTAAAAACCTAATGTGCCTTATTTATTTCATATAATAACAGGAAGTCTATCCCTACCTACCAAACCTAATGTGCCTAATTTAGCTCACATAATAAAAGGCAGTGTATCCCTACCTACCAAACCTAATGTGCCCTATTTATTTAATGCAATAACAGGCAGTGTATCCCTCCCTATCAAACCTAATGTGCCCTATATAGTTCATATAATAACAGACAGTGTATCCCTACCTACCAAACCTAATGTGCCTCATTTAGTTCACATAATAACAGGCAGTGTATCCCTACCTACCAAACCTAATGTGCCTCATTTAGTTCACATAATAACAGGCAGTGTATCCCTACCTACCAATCTTAATGTTTCTCATTTAGTTCACATAATAAGAGGCAGTGTATCCCTACCTACCAAACATAATGTGTCTCATTTAGTTCATATAATAACAGGCAGTTTATCCCTACCTACCAAACATAATGTGCCTCATTTAGTTCATATAATAACAGGCATTGTATCCATGCCAACCAAACCTAATGTGCCTCTTTTAGTTCACATACTGGCACAGTTCACAAACTGGCTTACTGGCAGAACCCACATTGTAAAATTAGCTGAATCCAAATCCAGCTCCAGACAAGTGACAAGCGGAGCGCATAAGGGTTCAGTTCTCAGACCGCTCTTGTTTGGTATCTCCTTCTCCGAGGTACAAGCCAACACTAAGGGTCTCTGGCTAACAAAGTTCACAGATTACTGCAAACTGGGAGGCATTACTGAATCCACAAAAGATGTGGATATTCTATGAAAGGGCCTTACAGAAACAGATGCTTGGTGCCAGAGCAATGGGCTCAAGCTCAGTACCGAGAAGTGTATAGTTATCCCTTAGGGTAAAACCAAGTACCCGTGAATTACCACATAGGTGGCAGCACACTGAACACTGAAAGTATAATAAAAGACCTGGGAACACAGGTGGACAGTGGTCTCACCTTTGATAACCATGTCACCACAAGAGTTAGGAAATCCTTCTATGTGGCACACCTCATCACCAAGGGCTTTTCATCCAGAAAAAAGAGGTCATTGTCCCACTGTACTCATCCCTCATTAGACCCATCATTGAGTACAACACCCCATTTGGTATGTACCTCACTAGACATTTACAGCAACTGGAAAGGCCTCAGAAGTACATCACTAAAAGAATCACAGGTCTACAGTAGATGGGAAATAGGAAATACACCCGAGGGATCACTCCTGTGGTTCTGCTCAACAGGGGCACAGGAAATTAACTTTCTTGGGTGGCAGAATCCATGGAATCTTGTTAGCTAGGCTTACTTAGGCCCTTATGCCTAGTACCTACCTATGAACCTATGAACATATGCCCTATGCTGACTGACTAAAAAAACTCCAGCTATACTCTGTCACATATCATCTACTCAGAGGCAATCTCTGCTTAACATACAAGGCCATGTCAAACCCAGAGCTGATGGACATGCTACACTTAAAGAAATCCCAATCCCTCAGAGCCACACACTCCAGGGACCTAAACCTTGTCATCACAATGAACAAGACATGCTGGAGAGATAGGGTCCTGACCCAGAGACTGCCCATACTCTGGAATAGACTGCCCATACATGTCAAGCAGATCACCTCCTTGGCACTCTTCAAAAGGAACCTTGACGATTGGATGGGTGATAGGAAATTTACCCTTGGGATCACATCAATAGCTCTGCTAGACAGGGGTCCAGGGAAGTAATATTCTAATATAAAAACCAGAGAACTATTATGGCTCAGCTTGTATAGGCCCAAGGGCCAATAGCCTAGTACCAACCTATGAACCTTATGATACCCATGAAACATAACAGGCAATGTGTCCCGACCTACCAAACGTAATGCACCTAATTTAGTTCATATAATAACAGACAGTGTATCCCTACCTGCCAAACCTAATATATCTGAGAAGACTGGCAGAAAAGGGTGAAGGCTGACAGGCTAGCCAGATAGAATTTTATACATAATTCTATCATTTGTAAATATGAATGTAATCTACAGGCTTGTTGTCTTAAATGTAAAGAAATGCTGTTACAGTGCTCTCTACTGACCCAGTAAAAGCATGTGATGATCCTTTGAAATAGACAGTGGTGCCGAAAAGTCTAGATGAAGAAATTCTTTCTATTGTTCTAACCAAGAGTTAAATTGCTAGACTTAAACATGTAAATGTATTGTATTGCTCTGTTCCTGACCAGCTGCAAGATAACAAAAGGGAGATGTTAAGAATGTAAATGTAGTTAATGTGTAGCCTGGGAACACCAGGAAAGTGTAAAAAAATGATGTAATGTTTTAGCAGAACTGCAGTTTCAATTTAAACAGTGAGAACCAGAGATTATTAAGCATTTTGCCTTGACTATCCAACTCACAGCACTGCCTTATGCTCTCTTAAGTAAGTTATCTTAGAAGTGTGCTTTCTTGCAGAAATAGCTAGGACTATAAAGATTAGACTAAGTGTTTTTCTGTAATGTCAGAACTGTACTACTGATTTATTTTAAGTATTTTTGTGTGATCTCTGAACTCTCTTGACTAGCACTGACTATGTAGTAGAAAGTATTGTCTTGTGGTTTTAATTATTTATTATTAAATATTTTAAAACCTTTTAACTGTGGCTGGTTTGTGTAGAGATAAGTTAAGCTCTAGAGTGCATTGCATATTTATAGAGTTTACTGTCCAAAACACTCTAAATAAGCCTTGACTGATTAGTCATACTACCAACTGGATAATAATATTGCACAGTGATAATTGGACATCCTTTTAAGAGCCTTTGGGTAGCTGATAATATTAGGTAGGTGGTGGCAAGTGAGTACCACCATATAGTCTGGGTAAAAGGGGCACAGCTGGAGAACCTGTGCCAGCCTTCCCAGAAGTGTCTGTGTGGTTGTATAACCTCTTATCTCAAAGTGTGTGTGTGTCAGCTACTTGGGCAGGGACATGAATCACTGGTTGGACAGAGAGGGTTCTAGAGGTTTTAGCTTGTCCACTAGGCTGAGATCTGTGTCAGTGGGGAGTCTTATTGGGGACCTGGAGAACAAGGAAGCGACCAGCCCCGGACTGACTGCAATCTCTGTATGCTCTTAAGGGAAATTGCACTTTACTGTGTGTATTTGTTATCCTTTCCTCATATATGCGATGCCCTCTCTGGTGTTAGTGGTGAGGATTGAGGCTCCTTGATTGCTGGTCAAGGCACGGGCATCACAGTGCCTCATTTAGTTCATATAATAACAGGCAGTGTTTCCCTCCTTATCAGACTAATGTGCCTTATTTAGATCACATAATAACAGGCAGCATATCCCTAAAAACCAAACCTAATGTGCCTCATTCAATTCATATAATCCCTAACAACAAACCTAATGTGCCTAATTTTGTTTACATAATAACAGGCAGTATATCCCTTCCTACTAAACCTAATGTGCCTCATTTAGTTCATATAATAACAGGCAGTGTATCCCTACCAACAAAACCTAATGTGCCTTATTTAGTTCATATAATAACAGGCAGTGTACCCCTCCCTATCAAACCTAATGTGCTTTATTTAGATCACATAATAACAGGCAGTTTACCTTTGAAAGGTTGAAAATCGTTTTTGCGAACAGCCAGTTGGGCAAACCAAAAAGCCGATTCTTGCTTGTCAAACGTCACGGAAGTTCGAAACTCAGCAAATCGAACAGCAGATTCACTGAGTTTCAAACTCCGATAATGAAAACACAATGTAATACAGGGGGGCGAACCCCCCTGCACCCAATAATGTGAGGGGCCGTGCCCCCCCACCCCCTACTTTTATATTCTAACACTGAGGTCGCACTACAATAGGAAACGGGTCCATTTCTTGATCCCCACTATAGTGCACTCCGCACTCAAAATGCTGAATCTGCAATGAGCGAATGTCAATGTGTTTCCGCACAACCATTCGACAATTCGACTTTCAACCTTTCAAAGGTAAACTTAACAGGCAGCATATCCCTAAAAACCAAACCTAATGTGCCTCATTCAATTCATATAAACCCTAACAACAAACCTAATGTGGCTAATTTAATTTACATAATAACAGGCAGTGTATCCCTACCTATCAAACCTAATGTGCCTCATTTAGATCACATAATAACAGGCAGTGTATCCTTACCAACCAGCCCTCATGTGCCTCATTTATTACATGTAATAACAGGCAGTGTATCCCTATCTACCAAACCTAGTGTGCCTCATTTATTACATGTAATAACAGGCAGTGTATCCCTACCTACCAAACCTAATGTGCCTCATTGATTACATGTAATAACAGGCAGTGTATCCCTACTTACCAAACCTAATGTGCCTCATTGATTACATGTAATAACAGGCAGTGTATCCCTACTTACCAAACCTAATGTGCCTCATTTATTACATGTAATAACAGGCAGTGTATCCCTTCCTACTAAACCTAATGTGCCACATTTAGTTCGTATAATAACTGGCATTCTATCCCTACCAGCCAAACTGAATGTGCCTTCTTATTTCATATAATAACAGAAACGTTATCCCTACCTACCAAACCTAATATGCCTCATTTAGTTCATATAATAAAAAGGCAGTGTAGTCTTTCATACCAAACCTAATGTGCCTCCATTAGGTCATATAATAACAGGTAGTGTATCTGTACCAACAAAACCTAATGTCCCTCATTTAGTTCATATCATAACAGACAGTGTGTCCCCAACTATGAAACCTAATGTCCCTCATTTAGTTCACATAACAGGCAGTGTATCCCTACCAACCTAACCTAATGTGCCTCGTTTAGTTGATATAATAACAGGCAATGTGGGTATGAAAGACTTGGGACATAAAACCCTGAGGGATATTCAGAGATATGTCAGAACTTTCCACACAATGTCAGCAGTGTAGGCAAGACAGTGGTCCCGTGTGGACTCCTTCCTTTTCCTAGACTGATATCGAGATACAAAGAAAAGATAATTGGCTTCAGCAACAGGTTAAATAGTTGGTGTTATTCCGGGGTGATCCCCTATGTGGCCACAAGGCATGAGGTGCTTGTCAATTCTACTTGCTTTGGAAAGGGCTCCGTGCAGCTCTCATTCCAAGACTTCTGCATAATGGCTATCCTTTGCTGCCCCATACTACTTTTTAGTCAGATTACAGCTAATGGATATCCCAGCAAAACTAACAGATGAAATCCAAACCAGGATTTCATCAGGGTGGCTCGACTCAGTGCCAGAAGACCCAATAACAAACTGCCTAACCTTGTGACTGTCTTGTATTTGAAACATTTGCATATCTGTGTGATTACAGAAACTGGTTAAAATGTTCAGAAAGCACTCCCTATGTACCTGTGCTTTGTGCCTACCAAGCTTACAGACTCAGTAGAAACTGTAGTGGTGTCTCTAGACAGATTCCAGGAAATCCACAGTAGAGTTCATTCAACTCCAAATCCCACAAAATAGTGCCAACTATCAGTTTATAGCCTATTAATGGCACCTGTATGTCACCTAAAAACATGTATGATTCATAAACATGGTTGAGCAACTCTCTATAAACATGAACTCTATTATTTTGGGAAAGTTAAACTATCCATCAGTAAATTGGTGTACATATACCACCAGTGCATTATGTGCCAAAATGCTCTTATATCTAATAAACAAAAAAAAAACACTCTGTGGAAACAGATGAATAACAAGAACAAGCCTGCTACTAGACATAATACTCTTGACCTGATTCTCATGACTGTAGCTTCTTCATGTACTAATCCCCTGGTATCTCCATCTCTGGCTAAGTCAGGTCATAAACTACTTACCTTCACATTTCAAATCTCTAAACCTACTGAAACCTATATCTCAGAATTCATCAAATTCTCTGATGACATTTTAAAACTTATTTATAGCAACATCAGCCCAGATGTTACCCTGGCAGGTCTCTTTACAAAGGCATTTAGGACTACTTAGGTAAATGTATAGAAATGGTAGTTTCATCCAGATCTAAATATAATGAGACATTTAAAAACAAACCACCCTGGTGCTCCCCCAATATAAGTAAACACTGCAGTAAAAAGAAAACAATCATTAAAGAATGCTGCAGATCAAAAGACCCCAATATCAAGGACACCATCAGAAAATTGACTAAAACATGACAAATACTATAAGGTCTGCTAAAGCAGCTCATGAACTTAGGTTAACATGTGAAGATAAGAACAATTACAAGTCTTTCTTAAGCTTCATTAGGAAACAAAGAAATAACACCAATGTTTTTCACTTACTCATGATGGCACCCCCTGCTCTGATCCAGACTTATTCATGATGGCACCTTCTACTCTGATCCAGACATATTCATGATGGCACCCCCTACTCTGATCCAGTAGATACTGACAATGAACCAGTAAATACATGCAGTGAGAATTTTACCCCAGACATAACGATTCAAAGCTCACTTATCCCTTAATCTCTCAAAACCCCCAATCATCACTAAAGAACATGGATTAAAGATGCTCTCCAAGAACAGAAATACTTCCATTGGACTTGACAATATGGGTCGATATTAAAACCCCAAAAGATCTAAAATGCGAATGTATGTACATCGACACATAAAGGCTGATGTACATAAACAGCGAAACACGTAAACGGTGAAAATCAAAATGCCAAATGTGTTTCGTCAGCAAAACGCAGCACACAGGAAAGTACAAAATAAAAAAAAATACATTAACACACTTATGCAGGGGGGTAAGCCTCCCTGAACCCCCCACACCCCCCTTCTTAAATATACCAACTCCGAGACCGCACTACAGTGGGGAAAAGGATATATTTCCTTATCCCCACTACCACGCTGCTGGCTAGGAAACACATTCAACGTTTTCATTTTTCCGTTTACATGTTTCGTTGTGTATGTACATCGACCTTTATGTGTTGATATACATACATTTGCATTTTAGATATTTCAGATTTCTAATATGTAACCGATAATATAGCAGCTGTTTAATAAATAGCACTAAAAAAGCCCTGGCAGAGTCACTCCTTAACCCATTTTGCATGAGTTTGGCCACTGACTTTGTCCCTGGGGTTTGGGGTACAGCAATGGTGATGCCACTCCACAAGGGTGGCCCCACCACTGACACTGGGTATTAAAGGTTCTTCAGTCTGACAAGTTGTATCTACAAAGCCACGGAACATAGTATAACTCATGATAAATTAAGATATTAAAAATATCGTCAGGCTAGATATGTATATGTTTGGCTTTGCCAAGGGTAGAG
This sequence comes from Protopterus annectens, assembly GCF_019279795.1. Taxonomy (NCBI): domain Eukaryota; kingdom Metazoa; phylum Chordata; order Ceratodontiformes; family Protopteridae; genus Protopterus; species Protopterus annectens. Next base: position 769,746,810 of record NC_056751.1, read on the forward strand.
CTTGTCTAATGAATCTGGTTAATTTATTTGAAGGGATAGTACAGGCTGTTGAGATAGGTCAGGCTGTAGACAACATAGCATATCATGAACTGTCCAAGGCATCTGACACCATCCCCCATGCTAGTACAGTTAGCAAATGTAGCACATTATAAATAACTCCCTATGTAGTGTGACTGATAGTTAACTGGTGAAAAAAAAAATTCACATGGAGAGGGTAGAAGGTATGGGACCTGTTTTGTTTGGTATTTACCTTTCTGATTTCCAAACCATCAACCAGTATTTCTGTTTAACCAAATTTGTGGACCACTGTAAACTGGGAACCATTGTGAAACCATGAGAAACCTTCAGCAGGAATTTACAGTCATAAATATCTAGTGTACTAAAGGTACGCTCAAAGTAATTGCTAAAAAGTGCAATATTATCACATATAATTAATAATCCTTCCTCCCAGCATGCAGCATAGACAGGAACAGGCTTTGCAGGTGGGGTTTGCATAATGGTTAAGTGTAAAGTCTCACCCAAGGTACAGGGTTTGATTCTGACCCCTGGATATTGGCTAAGGGTGGAATACTCTACAGACTGATTACCTAGCATTTACCTATTAAAGCAGATAAACACAAAAACCAGAAGAAGTAACTGGATTGAGACTGTTTTGTATGTTTGCTTTTTTAGACACGGAAGAGTTTCCCCCCAGAGATGCTCAGGGCGTCTGAGGAACAAAGGTCCCCAGGGGGGCAGCAACTGGGATATGGCCCCAATGAACAGGAACAACCATTGAAACAGGGGAGGGATGGCGAACAGAGGGGGGGAGAGGTACCAGTCCTGGAACAACAGGATATAAATATGACTTTAACTAACTTGTTGCATTCACCACCAAACAATATAGGTGATGATATGGACCATGTACTCCCACCCTGCAACATAGTTACCAACACTTTAGGTGACTTTAATGTGTATAATTTTTCCAGCATTGCTGTTAATTCTGAACACTGTGATTTGTTTGTCAAAGGATTCACCTTTGTACCCCCACAGTCCCTAGATGTTTCTAATACTCTTATGGATTTAAGAATGTATACACAAAAGCTGAACTTGAATATTCTTTTTAAAAACTCTGCACCTGGTTCCTTTGTCAACCCTTTAGCCATTTGAAGTACATATAACCCCCCCACTTCATCCCATTGTCCAAGTTTTTGAGAACGTATGCGAGTTAGCTATATGTAACTCTAAGCTTTCTAGTAGGAACTCTGACACGAATGAGAAAAAGGTAATGGATGAAATAAAAATCTTTTCACAAACTGTTGGAGGTGTTGTCTTGATGGACTATGAGGACTATAACAAGAAAATGCTTTGTATTCTAGAAGGAAAAGCATATTTAAGATCATCCATTAATGAATTGAACACTTCTTACCAGCATATAAGGAATGAACTCCAAAATTTATTTATAGAGGGTTCAATTTCAGTTTCTATAGATGTGCTTAATTTTTTCTGTTACCTGCCCTAAAATATCAGTCATGTTTGGGCTGCCAAAATTGCATAAAATTCTTAGCCAACCACCCATGTGACCCATAGTAGACTCCAAGGGGTCCATTACCCACCCCCTTGCAAGATATCTGGACAATAAGTTAAAAGAACACATATTGAATGAGACACATAAATACAAGGATTCATGGAGTGTCTTACAAGTTATAGATGAGATACCTTTCAAGGACACTTTTGTTTTAATTACTATCGATATTAAGGACCTTTATTCAGTCATACCTCACACAATTGGTTTGGAGTGGCTTACAGATTTCTTATATGAAAAAGATATCTCACACTTCCAGATCTTGGTCTTTTCACAACTGATGGAAATTGTCCTTAAAAACAACTTCATTTTGTTTAACAAAGAAATTTACTTACAACAAGAAGGGGTGGCTATGGGGTCTGCATGTATGGCTTATATACAAATATTGTAGTTAGGCAATGGGAGAAGAAATTTATTTTTCCTTCATGTTATATTGAGCTCATCAAATTTTACACCAGGTTTTTGGATGATATGTTTGTTCTGTGGTATGGACCTGTTAATGCTATTGATGATTTTATAAATTATATTGGAACCACCACAGAATTTCTAAAGTTCACCTATACTAGAGACCTTGACAAAATTTCCTTTCTAAACATCTTACTGGAAAAGGATTATGAAAATATCTTTAGGAAAAGCACGCATTCAAATTCACTACTGCATTTTTCTAGTACGCACCCAGTCAAACAAAAAAAAGTAATAGTTAAGGGACAGTTCATGCATGCAGCTCGTATGGTATCTGGTATCGATGAATTTTTAGATGAATGTGACAACTTGAAAAATATGTTTCAAACAAGAGGCTATCCTTGTCAGTTGGTTAGTGATATAATGATTGAGGTGGTTAACAAGAGAGAGCCTGGGTTTTATGTACCTTTACTTTCTTGTAGTATGACTGACAGTGGGCCTTTCACCAGTAACCAAGAAACTGACAGTGTTGCAAGTAAGAATGATTCTAAGACTTCTTTCATCACTGTATTCACTCAAGATAGTTACATAGTAAGAAACATCGTAACAAAAAACTGCTCTATTCTGAGACATGACAAGAACATCAGACCACTAATAGGACCGCAACCTATTATAGTATATAGGAAAGGCAAGAATATGAAAAACATATTTGAGAGTAGTAACTCTTACCCAAACCACAGGTCAGGTTGTATGAACAAATGTGGCAGATGTAACTATTGCAGTTACATTAAAGAAGGCAATATTTTTGACATCAATATCGAAATCAGAATCAATCAGAAATACAATTGTAACTCAGAGAAAGTGATTTACTGTGCCATGAGTACCACCTGTTCTTGGTTTTACATAGGCAAGACTGATAAAAAGTTAAAAATCACATATATGAATGTCTATATGACATAAGGAATACAAAAGAAATGAATTCTCTTAGCAAACATGTTTTGGAGTACAATGACCATAAGTTCCAATTTTTTATTATAGACAATATCAGTACCAACATAAGGGGTGGTGCATGGTCACTATTACTTGAGAAAAGAGAATTATACTGGCAATTACGTTTGAATGCTGGGAACTGGCCAGGTCTGAATGAGCATATTTCCATTAACCCAGTTATAAAACTAAAGGCACTGGAAAGATAAAACAAATATATTTCTCCATTAAATATTAAATAATTCACATGTTCAGTATTTATTATGTTAAAGTATATTTGTTTCTCAACAATTTCTACTATATCTAGTTTTTAGTATTTAATTACACATATTTATTGTTTTAACACATTCAACATATTTAAATATTCATTGTACATTGTCATTTTATGAAGCAGTGCTTATATATAGTGGTTTTAGGGTGGTATGTTCCATGAACTTTTTCAGTTTATATATTTTGTCTGCTTTTTAAATTCAGTGACTGTGTATATTGTGCTTTTAATGACATAACTGATTTGTTTATAACTGGGTGAAACTTCCTGTTTGAACTGTATGAAGGAAGTAACTATGTGCGGTAAATTGTCTGATGAAGTCTAGATCTTTCTGGATGAAAGCGCTCATCCTTGGATTTTTATGTTCTGAAGTTAATAAAGTGGATTTTGCATTCTACAACTGTGTGGTGATTTGCAGCCTGCAATACTTTGAGTGGGTTCAATCCAACTTCTTCTGGCTTTTGTGTTTATCTGCTTCAGTTTGTGCTTTGTGACCTTTACCTATTAACCTATGACCTATGGATAACACCCCACCCCAAAATGAAAAAGTTTTAATGACCGTAGAACTTGGGTTGATAATTCACTCTCCTTTGATCATCATGTAACGATAATAGTCAGAATGTCCTTCTATGTAGTGCAGATAATTACCAGAGGAATATTATCCATATCCAGGGAGGTCACTGACCTCTTATATTCAGCATTGACTAGGCCAGTTATTGACTGCAGTGCCCTTTTGGCTAACTAAGAAAATTACTGGCATAAAAACCCTATGTTAACAGAAAAGGCTAGAAGTACTTTCCCTTTACTCAGTATCTTAAAAACTCCTGAGAAGAGATCTATGCCTTGCCTACCATGCCATTAAAGATCCAGTGGTCCTGGATCTCTCATATCTCCACAAATCAAATATTCCCACTAATACCAGAACAAGGGTTCTAAATATTCATCAGCAAATAAAAGGAACAAGATGGAGAGATAAATGTATTTTGCAGAAGCACCTTCCTGATGTCTGGAATAGGCTCCCACCATAAATCAAGCCGTGTGATACATTATCTTCCAACAGGAAATGGATGATTGGATGGGTATTTAAAAGGCACTCCTGGCTTGACTCTCCTAGCTATCCTCAAAAAAGGAGGGAATGTCTAATGGCGAGTATTGGCAAGACGTAAAGGCATGCATACTTAAAAAGACTCACTTGCCTTGCATTTCCTATGACCCCATGAACAACACTAGGAATTAGCCCCTAGCCCAGATTCAAAGAGCATTGAAAAGTGTTGCATAGGAGATAAAACTCCACATGAAGGAAAGTGCCAAACAACATATGGGTTAGTGTGTGTCAACAAAAACAGAGCATTGAATACAGTATTGAAAAATGAAAATAAATTCATGTCTTGAAAATGTATGTAGCATTGTTCTGTCACTTCACACAGAAAGCAGACATTAGCAGACCACGTAGGCATATCGACACACACAAACACACACACACGCACACACACACACACACCCACACACACACACACACACACACACACACACACACACACACTCACACACACACACACACACACACACACACACACACACACACACACCAAGCCTCAGACTTAGATGTCATTCCTGTAAGGCACGCCCCAAGTTCTGCTAGCAATAATATACATACTACATCAGTGAAATAACTATTGGGAGATAACATACACAGCATGTGTAATACTGCCTGATATTATACATACTGCATCAGTGAAATAACTATTGGGAGATAACATACACAGCATGTGTAATACTGCCTGATATTATACATACTGCATCAGTGAAATAACTATTGGGTAATTATAGAAACAGCATGTGTAATACTGCCTGATATTATACATACTGCATCAGTGAAATAACTATTGGGAGATAACATACACAGCATGTGTAATACTGCCTGATATTATACATACTGCATCAGTGAAATAACTATTGGGAGATAACATAAACAGCATGTATAATAATGTCCAATATAAACAGAAGTGTTCTGATATGAAATGTACTTTTTTTATAATAGTGCCAGAGAACCTCAGCTTGCCCTTTGTTGTACAACAAGAGATGGAGGTGGTTATAATGAATAAACAGAAGAGAGATATTGAGTATACAATGAGCTAGAAATAAATGTAGTCAGGCAAGAAACATGACTTGTACATGTGGATAGTAATGCCAGAATAAGTTATGAGCAGAGAAATAAAGCTAGGATCAGCTGAAAGCAATGTCAATCAGTCCTGGGGTTCAGTGCCTTAGTCTGCCTATGGAGTGATATTAAGAGAACCCCATCTGTATAAATTCCAGGGGTCAAATCCCTCAATCTTCCCATTGTGTGATACGTGGTAAACCTCATGTGCAGAAAGTTATCCCAGTTCATCCCATCAACAGGCACATATGTGTACTGGGGTTGCCTGGATATAATCTCTGGCAGTCACCTCCTGGAGAAAATCTTTTGTATCAGTAATATGTGCCCATTTTCTGAAATGCAAAACACATACATTTGTAAATTATCTTTACCAACAGAGGGAAGGGAAGCATCGGATGTCCCTCCTAAATGTAGACGCTGCTGGAAGAAAAGCAGAATTGGGAAGTTGGGAAAAGAAGTCAGTATTAAGTGGTGAAGAAATCATTCAGGATATTTTCTTTAGCAATTTATGTAGGCAAACTTTGGATGTATAGAAAATAATGCACCATGAAATATGTGGTGCCAAGCATAATAATTTACTATTGTTTAGAAAGTCATGTAAATCAGATTTATGGGTATGTTTTCTGCAGTTAACGTCATAGTTATTTTTGGCAAATACAATGAGGAATGGAATATATAGACACCTGTCAACTTCCACCTGAAAATAACATAAAAGTGTAAATCTTAAGATTATACATTGATTTTTTTTTAAAGTTTTTTTTAAATGAATCAAAAATTTGCTGTATCAGTAAAAGGGAGTATATTATTGGAAACACGCACATACTTACAGACCACATGGTGAAACATTATTTTCAAAAGGATCCACGAAATCTGCACCATCATGAATTAAAAAGATTCCTCCGATGATGACATCTCCTTCCTTATGGTATCTTTCAAGTGTGGGTACTTTTGGGGCTGACCACAGAGTGTTGGTCACCGTTAGCAGAAGGTTAAGCACAGCAATTAACAACATGAGCATTACTTGATATAATGACTAATTACATCATCTTGCTTTCTATTCTAAAGCAGAAGCCTGTAGTGGAGATCAGGAATTATTTACAAGCTTCGGATAATGACACTAGTTTGCAACACTGCCCTCAAATGAAAAGGCCAGTATACATGGAAAATGTAGAAAATTAAAACTTAAGGGAAACAGCTCTTCTTATCTTGTGATGGGTTGCTCATAGAAAAACCACACAGCCATGGTACCTTACATAAGGGTTGGAAATGAAAGCCTGTAATAATTCTGATTAGCAAATCTTTGGTATTGCTTTTCCCTTTAATACAGGGGTACTTATACTTTATCTCTGTTTATTTGTCATAATAGTTGCTGTTGTTTAATTGCATGATACTATTATTATAAGTTACAAAGCTGCCTCAAGTGAAGTTTGAGAAATATGTTATTAAGAGATTTGAAACAGTGACAAGCTCCCAAGCTGACTGAGGGCCCAAGAGAAAACACTGCCTTTCTTTTCTAGTTCCATACAGGCCTTCTCCAAAATTAGCCAAGCTCTAAATGATGAAATAATACTGCAACTAGTGCTATAAACTGAAGTTTAGAGATAAATTCTCATGCCGCAAATTACACCTTAATATTTAAAACAAAAATTAAATGGTTGACAGTAACAGTAAGGGTAATTTACAAATCCAGACAAGAAATGCTCACTAAGTGATTTATTTTCAGTGGCTTATTGAAAAAGTATAAGCAAGTCAGAAAATGCTAAGTATTGTTTTTCATGCTCTGTTGGTCTCGAAATTGCCATGGTTATGGCATTCCTTTCTTGATGGTATAATACAGCAACACCTGCTAATAATAATAATATACAATGTCACAAGTGAAAGCAAGAGAGTCGTCTCAAACTTCATGCGAAGAAGTGATAGTTCAAAAATAAGTTTAATTTGTTGACTGGGTTAGCTCCACTAAGCTAGTAGCCTTTTTCTCAGGGAGACCTGAGCTGATATTGTACCACTACAGGAAATCTGCCCAGGGCATTAGAGAACTAATCTGACTCCGCTTGATAGGTACCATGGGATATTTTACATCCACCTGAACCACAAGCAGATGGGTCATTAGTTTAATGTCTCACCTGAAGGGCAGCAACTGCCTTCTGCTACACTGCAGTGTCAGCACTTGATCTACCTGGTGTGGGAATAGAACTAATAGCCTTCTGCAGTGAAGGCAAGCGTACTACCTGTTGTACCAGTGACCCTACTGTTAATAGTGCAAGAAAGCTGTAGACATGCAGGATAGCCTTTTGTGGGTTCTTTCAAAATCAAACATGGTGACCGAATGATAGAATTTTTAAGACAGATACAAAATAACATAAGGTTTGGAAAGAAAATTATATATATATATATATATATATATATATATATATATATATATATATATATATATTTATATATATATATATACTATATATATACTATACTATATATATATATATATATATATATATATTGAAAGAAAATTAAAAAAGATTTCCAGAGAAAGGTTAAATGTCATACATTATGGGCAATATAATGAAAGTGACAAACTAGGCTACTGCACCCACATTTACCACTTTATACATCTGCTAGCCAAAAAATAAATTCCTACTTTGGATCAATAAAAGTCCAAGTGATGTGGTTTTCAGGGGTCTACTATACATGATCGAAATCCCAAAAAGCTGAGTTTCATATGGCCGAGACCATATGATCAACTTTTGGAATTTCGAACATGGTTTAAAAACAACATAAAGCAAAAACTTAACTAAACATTGTTAGCAGGAGGGCAAGCCCCTCTGCACCCCCATGGGGGGGGGGGTTGTGCCTCCCACACCCCCTGCAATTTAAATATACCAACTCTGAGATCACACTACAGTGCGGAAGATGGAAATCTTCCCATTCTGCACTATAAGGAGATGTCCGTTCTGAACGGTCGAAATTCCAAACGTCGATCATATGGTCTCAGCCATATGAAACACGGCTTTTTGGGATTTCGATCATGTATACTAGACCTGATTTTCAGAGGCTCAGTAACTTTTATTCAGAAAATGACTTTATAACCCATGGGTCCAGTCAGAGATGTTTCTGCAGCACTATTCATCCTATAAATTGATGTCACATTTGTTTAGCAACAACCACCTTACTTTTGCCATCTCTGCTGCAGGTCATGGCTGGAAAGTGTTAACTGTGGCATTGGAGTTATGTACACAATGGATGGTGAGACTGGGGGAACGTAATGCAAGATTTGTATTATTATACACATGATGAGTGATGAAAGCAGAGAACATGCAACATGCACTGCAGGGTCTGTGTTATTATGTACACAATGGATGGTGAGAATGGGGGAACGTAATGCAGGATTTGTATTATTATGCACATGATGAGTGGTGAAAGCAGAGAACATGCAACATGCACTGCAGGGTCTGTGTTATTATGTACACAATGGATGGTGAGAATGGGGGAACGTAATGCAGGATTTGTATTATTATACACATGATGAGTGGTGAAAGCAGAGAACATGCAACATGCACTGCAGGGTCTGTGTTATTATGTACACAATGGATGGTGAGAATGGGGGAACGTAATGCAGGATTTGTATTATTATACACATGATGAGTGGTGAAAGCAGAGAACATGCAACATGCACTGCAGGGTCTGTGTTATTATGTACACAATGGATGGTGAGAATGGGGGAACATGTAATGCAGGATTTGTATTATTATACACATGATGAGTGGTGAAAGCAGAGAACATGCAACATGCACTGCAGGGTCTGTGTTATTATGTACACAATGGATGGTGAGAATGGGGGAACATGTAATGCAAGATTTGTATTATTATGCACATGATGAGTGGTGAAAGCAGAGAACATGCAACATGCACTGCAGGGTCTGTGTTATTATGTACACAATGCATGGTGAGAATGGGGGAACTTAATGCAAGATTTGTATTATTATGCACATGATGAGTGGTGAAAGCAGAGAACATGCAACATGCACTGCAGGGTCTGTGTTATTATGTACACAATGGATGGTGAGAATGGGGGAACATGTAATGCAAGATTTGTATTATTATGCACATGATGAGTGGTGAAAGCAGAGAACATGCAACATGCACTGCAGGGTCTGTGTTATTATGTACACAATGGATGGTGAGAATGGGGGAACGTAATGCAGGATTTGTATTATTATACACATGATGAGTGGTGAAAGCAGAGAACATGCAACATGCACTGCAGGGTCTGTGTTATTATGTACACAATGGATGGTGAGAATGGGGGAACATAATGCAGGATTTGTATTATTATACACATGATGAGTGGTGAAAGCAGAGAACATGCAACATGCACTGCAGGGTCTGTGTTATTATGTACACAATGGATGGTGAGAATGGGGGAACGTAATGCAGGATTTGTATTATTATGCACATGATGAGTGGTGAAAGCAGAGAACATGCAACATGCACTGCAGGGTCTGTGTTATTATGTACACAATGGATGGTGAGAATGGGGGAACATGTAATGCAGGATTTGTATTATTATACACATGATGAGTGGTGAAAGCAGAGAACATGCAACATGCACTGCAGGGTCTGTGTTATTATGTACACAATGGATGGTGAGAATGGGGTAAAGTAATGCAGGATTTGTATTATTATACACATGATGAGTGGTGAAAGCAGAGAACATGCAACATGCACTGCAGGGTCTGTGTTATTATGTACACAATGGATGGTGAGAATGAGGGAACGTAATGCAGGATTTGTATTATTATATACATGATGAGTGGTGAAAGCAGAGAACATGCAACATGCACTGCAGGGTCTGTGTTATTATGTACACAATGGATGGTGAGAATGGGGGAACATGTAATGCAGGATTTGTATTATTATACACATGATGAGTGGTGAAAGCAGAGAACATGCAACATGCACTGCAGGGTCTGTGTTATTATGTACACAATGGATGGTGAGAATGGGGGAACATGTAATGCAGGATTTGTATTATTATACACATGATGAGTGGTGAAAGCAGAGAACATGCAACATGCACTGCAGGGTCTGTGTTATTATGTACACAATGGATGGTGAGAATGGGGGAACGTAATGCAGGATTTGTATTATTATGCACATGATGAGTGGTGAAAGCAGAGAACATGCAACATGCACTGCAGGGTCTGTGTTATTATGTACACAATGGATGGTGAGAATGGGGAAAGTAATGCAGGATTTGTATTATTATACACATGATGAGTGGTGAAAGCAGAGAACATGCAACATGCACTGCAGGGTCTGTGTTATTATGTACACAATGGATGGTGAGAATGGGGGAACGTAATGCAGGATTTGTATTATTATACACATGATGAGTGGTGAAAGCAGAGAACATGCAACATGCACTGCAGGGTCTGTGTTATTATGTACACAATGGATGGTGAGAATGGGGGAACGTAATGCAGGATTTGTATTATTATGCACATGATGAGTGGTGAAAGCAGAGAACATGCAACATGCACTGCAGGGTCTGTGTTATTATGTACACAATGGATGGTGAGAATGGGGGAACATGTAATGCAGGATTTGTATTATTATACACATGATGAGTGGTGAAAGCAGAGAACATGCAACATGCACTGCAGGGTCTGTGTTATTATGTACACAATGGATGGTGAGAATGGGGGAACGTAATGCAGGATTTGTATTATTATGCACATGATGAGTGGTGAAAGCAGAGAACATGCAACATGCACTGCAGGGTCTGTGTTATTATGTACACAATGGATGGTGAGAATGGGGGAACATGTAATGCAGGATTTGTATTATTATACACATGATGAGTGGTGAAAGCAGAGAACATGCAACATGCACTGCAGGGTCTGTGTTATTATGTACACAATGGATGGTGAGAATGGGGGAACATGTAATGCAGGATTTGTATTATTATGCACATGATGAGTGGTGAAAGCAGAGAACATGCAACATGCACTGCAGGGTCTGTGTTATTATGTACACAATGGATGGTGAGAATGGGGGAACATGTAATGCAGGATTTGTATTATTATGCACATGATGAGTGGTGAAAGCAGAGAACATGCAACATGCACTGCAGGGTCTGTGTTATTATGTACACAATGGATGGTGAGAATGGGGGAACGTAATGCAGGATTTGTATTATACACATGATGAGTGATGAAAGCAGAGAACATGCAACATGCACTGCAGGGTCTGATGCAGGATTTGTATTATTATGCACATGATGAGTGGTGAAAGCAGAGAACATGCAACATGCACTGCAGGGTCTGTGTTATTATGTACACAATGGATGGTGAGAATGGGGGAACGTAATGCAGGATTTGTATTATTATGCACATGATGAGTGGTGAAAGCAGAGAACATGCAACATGCACTGCAGGGTCTGTGTTATTATGTACACAATGGATGGTGAGAATGGGGGAACATGTAATGCAGGATTTGTATTATTATACACATGATGAGTGGTGAAAGCAGAGAACATGCAACATGCACTGCAGGGTCTGTGTTATTATGTACACAATGGATGGTGAGAATGGGGGAACGTAATGCAGGATTTGTATTATTATGCACATGATGAGTGGTGAAAGCAGAGAACATGCAACATGCACTGCAGGGTCTGTGTTATTATGTACACAATGGATGGTGAGAATGGGGGAACATGTAATGCAGGATTTGTATTATTATGCACATGATGAGTGGTGAAAGCAGAGAACATGCAACATGCACTGCAGGGTCTGTGTTATTATGTACACAATGGATGGTGAGAATGGGGGAACGTAATGCAGGATTTGTATTATTATACACATGATGAGTGGTGAAAGCAGAGAACATGCAACATGCACTGCAGGGTCTGTGTTATTATGTACACAATGGATGGTGAGAATGGGGAACGTAATGCAGGATTTGTATTATTATACACATGATGAGTGGTGAAAGCAGAGAACATGCAACATGCACTGCAGGGTCTGTGTTATTATGTACACAATGGATGGTGAGAATGGGGGAACATGTAATGCAGGATTTGTATTATTATGCACATGATGAGTGGTGAAAGCAGAGAACATGCAACATGCACTGCAGGGTCTGTGTTATTATGTACACAATGGATGGTGAGAATGGGGGAACGTAATGCAGGATTTGTATTATTATACACATGATGAGTGGTGAAAGCAGAGAACATGCAACATGCACTGCAGGGTCTGTGTTATTATGTACACAATGGATGGTGAGAATGGGGAAAGTAATGCAGGATTTGTATTATTATACACATGATGAGTGGTGAAAGCAGAGAACATGCAACATGCACTGCAGGGTCTGTGTTATTATGTACACAATGGATGGTGAGAATGGGGAACGTAATGCAGGATTTGTATTATTATACACATGATGAGTGGTGAAAGCAGAGAACATGCAACATGCACTGCAGGGTCTGTGTTATTATGTACACAATGGATGGTGAGAATGGGGGAACGTAATGCAGGATTTGTATTATTATACACATGATGAGTGGTGAAAGCAGAGAACATGCAACATGCACTGCAGGGTCTGTGTTATTATGTACACAATGGATGGTGAGAATGGGGGGAACATAATGCAGGATTTGTATTATTATACACATGATGAGTGGTGAAAGCAGAGAACATGCAACATGCACTGCAGGGTCTGTGTTATTATGTACACAATGGATGGTGAGAATGGGGGAACGTAATGCAGGATTTGTATTATTATACACATGATGAGTGGTGAAAGCAGAGAACATGCAACATGCACTGCAGGGTCTGTGTTATTATGTACACAATGGATGGTGAGAATGGGAGAACGTAATGCAAGATTTGTATTATTATGCACATGATGAGTGGTGAAAGCAGAGAACATGCAACATGCACTGCAGGGTCTGTGTTATTATGTACACAATGGATGGTGAGAATGGGGGGAACGTAATGCAGGATTTGTATTATTATGCACATGATGAGTGGTGAAAGCAGAGAACATGCAACATGCACTGCAGGGTCTGTGTTATTATGTACACAATGGATGGTGAGAATGGGGGAACGTAATGCAGGATTTGTATTATTATACACATGTTGAGTGGTGAAAGCAGAGAACATGCAACATGCACTGCAGGGTCTGTGTTATTATGTACACAATGCATGGTGAGAATGGGGGAACGTAATGCAGGATTTGTATTATTATACACATGATGAGTGGTGAAAGCAGAGAACATGCAACATGCACTGCAGGGTCTGTGTTATTATGTACACAATGGATGGTGAGAATGGGGGGAACATGTAATGCAGGATTTGTATTATTATACACATAATGAGTGGTGAAATCAGAGAACATGCAACATGCACTGCAGGGTCTGTGTTATTATGTACACAATGGATGGTGAGACTGGGGGAACGTAATGCAGGATTTGTATTATTATACACATGATGAGTGGTGAAAGCAGAGAACATGCAACATGCACTGCAGGGTCTGTGTTATTATGTACACAATGGATGGTGAGAATGGGGGAACGTAATGCAAGATTTGTATTATTATACACATGATGAGTGGTGAAAGCAGAGAACATGCAACATGCACTGCAGGGTCTGTGTTATTATGTACACAATGGATGGTGAGAATGGGGGAACGTAATGCAGGATTTGTATTATTATACACATGATGAGTGGTGAAAGCAGAGAACATGCAACATGCACTGCAGGGTCTGTGTTATTTTGTACACAATGGATGGTGAGACTGGGGGAAAGTAATGCAGGATTTGTATTATTATACACATGATGAGTGGTGAAAGCAGAGAACATGCAACATGCACTGCAGGGTCTGTGTTATTATGTACACAATGAATGGTGAGAATGGGGGAACGTAATGCAGGATTTGTATTATTATACACATGATGAGTGGTGAAAGCAGAGAGCATGCAACATGCACTGCAGGGTCTGTGTTATTATGTACACAATGGATGGTGAGACTGGGGGAACGTAATGCAGGATTTGTATTATTATACACATGATGAGTGGTGAAAGCAGAGAACATGCAACATGCACTGCAGGGTCTGTGTTATTATGTACACAATGGATGGTGAGAATGGGGGAACGTAATGCAGGATTTGTATTATTATACACATGATGAGTGGTGAAAGCAGAGAACATGCAACATGCACTGCAGGGTCTGTGTTATTATGTACACAATGGATGGTGAGACTGGGGGAATGTAATGCAGGATTTGTATTATTATACACATGATGAGTGGTGAAAGCAGAGAACATGCAACATGCACTGCAGGGTCTGTGTTATTATGTACACAATGGATGGTGAGACTGGGGGAACGTAATGCAAGATTTGTATTATTATACACATGATGAGTGGTGAAAGCAGAGAACATGCAACATGCACTGCAGGGTCTGTGTTATTATGTACACAATGGATGCTGAGGGCAGAGAACATGTTCTGCAGTATCTGTGTCATTAGAAAAACAATGACTGATTATTTCTGTTGCTATATAAACAATGAATTGTGAACGTTGGGAATTTGTGCTGCAGTATCTGTGTTCTTATCTTCATAGGTGCATAGGAAATATCTGGCTACCCATCAGCAGACTTAAAAGCCTACATAACAACCTGAGGTCAGAATCAAACCTTGTACTTAGTGTGCCTGTGATTGGAATGCTTTAACCATTATATCACTCTCTTCCCCTGCTGCGGTTTAATTTATCAAGCATTTTTTGGGTTTCTAATACCATGACAGGAATGGACCCCATTCCTAATTCAAAGTATGATTAAAGTTCATGAAATTAGCATTGTTTCAGTCCCTGATTTTAGCCAAAAGTGCTCTTCACAGCACCTGCAATGTGCCCAGAACTGACTCGTTCTACAATTCATAAGGAGTTACATGTATCAGTAACATATCTAAATATGATTGTAAATTCTTTTTTATGAGACCCATTGCTCCTACTGCTACTGGAACTGTCTGTGTATCTTTCTTCCACATTGCCCTCATTTCTGCCTGCAAATCATTGTATTTTATGACTTTGTGTCTTTCTGTATGTAAGACACTGTAGTCACTGGGTGTAAATGTTTCAATGATCAATGATATTTTTCTCTTCTTTTCATGGACTACTATATCTGATTTTCTCTCATCTAGTTTTTGAACGGTTGGTAATGGGTAATGTCTTGTGATATAAACTTCATCACTACCTATAATGCTTTGTGGCTCATGTTTTCAATGCTTGGCAGCTACTTCAATATTATACTATTTTCACAATCCCACAATGCAACAGTCTTGACACATTATTATAACATTATTACGCCTTTCAGTATACAGGCCTTCTGCCTTTCGTGTATCACACCCAGCAACAAGATGTGTGACTGTTTCCAGTTCTGTTTCTCTGACATGTTCAATTGACTTTGTAAACCAATGTGTACGTAGTCCAGTGTCTCAGGCTGCCTATATTAACCTCTTCTTAACCATTTCTGCATTCAATTCTGATTGACATGCGGTTGTTCCAGGAGGTTTCTGTACTTCAAACTATATTTATGCATTTTCTACATTTCTTGCCTTCTCATCTGATCCTTTATCTTATATTCTTTCTTTTGTTTTTATGGCACATTCAGTTGCTGCCTGATATTTATCTAGTTCCGGGCTGAGTTCTATTCCTGCTTGATACTAATATGCTTATACTAAACTAAGCAGGGAAGTCATTTTAGACTTCTTATGTTTTAAAACTTTCATTATGTTTTGATATTTTGCAGTCTGTAAATATATATGCACTCCTACGATTGCAGATTTATACATGTAATCAATTTCAAGGAGGCCCATTCCTCCGTCAGAACAGAGAATATATAATTTTGCTATGCACTGATTTTTATAAATCATTTGATGAGCATGAAGCATTTTTCTTGCTTTCATATCCAACCAATCCAACATATCCAACCAATCCAACACCTTTTGGGGCCAGTCAATCATCCTAAAGCTGTAAGTTAGAACAGGAAGAGAAAATTGGTTTATAGCTTGAACTTTGTTCCTAGAAATCAGGGCTGTTTTTTGCATTAATTTTAGTCTTCTAAATATATTCCTTACTAAGTTTTATTTGCATATGCTCATATTTATTGTTGATACTTCATCAATAAATATGTATACACTCCCTCTTGTTGAAGTTCCTTTATATCACATTTCTGTCCCAAACTGATGTTTTTTTGGTGCTGCAGCTTTCCTGCTTTAATGGTTATTTTGCACATTGTTCAAGAACAAATTATATTATACAAATCCTCCTCCACTCCAACTCTTGATGATTTCCTAATCCTGTTGAAAGACGTAGCATTGTTGGAAAAAAGAGTCAAGGAAATGAGAATCTCCCCTAATAAATGGACTAATAATCCTTGGGAGAAAGTTCTCTCCCTTATTGAGACACTTAAACCAGACACAGTTTCATCTACTTAAATGAAGAGGAATTAAGATTCTTCTAATAATGTGTAACTCAATTTATATCATTTTATCAGATTGTCTTTCCTTTCTTCATTTTAGTTTTGAGGCCATTTGTACATGTGTAAATAGTTTATTACAATGTATTCTTGTTTGAAATGTAAAGGTTTATCATTATTGTCTTTGAATTAAAAAAAATAATAAAATTACTTGAGTAAAAAAAAAAAGAACAAATTATATTTTATATCATCTGAGAACAGTTTGACAAGTTGTAGTAGTGCTTTTAGCTCCTCATGTAATGAACTCTGCAGTTTTTAATCGTCCACAAAAAGAAGATGAGAAGTCTTTATTTACACTTTGATCTTTTCTGGAAGCCAAGCTGTAGCCATGACCTAATCTGTTAAGTAGACAACTTAATGGGTTAAGGCCAAGACAAAAGAGCAGTGGTGCCAAAGAGTCACCCTGGAATACCTCCCTGTGAATTTTTATCCCTAGACTAATAAGTCATCCTTTATCATAGCTGCAAAGTGGTTTGCTGCTGTTTCATGGTCACTGCAACGTAACTGACGTGTGTAGGGTGTATCAAGATGGACCTTCTCAGGCTAGAGCTCACCGACACAAACAAGGAGAGAAACTGAAACATTCCTAACTGTTAATCTTCACAGACACTTGGTTAAATAACAGGATTAGTGCTAGTGCTGTAAGCCTTGATGGTTTCACTTTGTTCACAGCTGAAAGGAACCTAGCTCTGGGTGGAAAAGCTAAGGAAGACAGAGTGTGCATTTTTGTGAATGATAGCTGGTGCAAAAACTGTAACATTGTGAATGAACAGTGCTCTGTAAAGGTGGAATTTCTGATACTGAAATGCAAACCTTTTTATATGCCCAGAGAACTAAACCGGATGTTAGCATCACTGAAGCACTGAAAATATTGCATAATACTATATGTAAGCTGCAATGCAAGAATTCTGACTGTGCATTTATGATAGCTGCTGACTTCAACAAAGCAGATCTCAGGGAGGTGCTATCCAATTAGTACCAAATTGTGGATTTTCCCACAAGGGGAGTAAATACTCTAGACAAGGCTTACACTAATATAAAAGGAACAGCTGTACAACAACCAAACCTGGGTGCCTCTGATCACTTCTCCATAAAACTAATGGCAGCTTACAAACTGTCTTGATCAGTGATAAGCCCACTGTGAAACACATTAGGGTCTGGCATGAAGAAGCCATGGAATATCTAAGGGACTCCCTTGAAACCACAAACTGGGATATCTTCAGAGAAGCATCCACAGTGAACAATCTGATGAACACTGATGAATATACTAAGACAACTATGGCTTATATATCCAAATGCATGGAGGATGTAACAAACATAAAAAAATATTAAAGTAAGAGCCAATCAAAAACTGTGGTTAAACAGCAAGGTGTACGAGTTTCTGAGGGCAAGAAACACTGCTTTCAGGGCAAAGGATAGAAAGGGTCTAAGTGTGGCAAGGGCTAATCCAAAAAAGGGTCTCAAGGAGGCTGAGGGAGTATGGAAAGAGGATACAAGGATGCTTCGAGGATGAGAAAGACTCAATAAGTCTGTGGCATGGTATTCAACAACTAAATGACACCAAGACCAAGGCAGCTCAGTGTGATGATAGCACTGAATTTATGGATAGTCTAAACACATTTTGTGGTAGGTTTGAAGAGAAAAAACCTGAAGGCTGTAAAGCTTCTCAATGACCAAAAGGAAACAGTACTCAACTTCAGTGCTGTGGATGTAAGGAGCCAACTGAGGAAAGTGAACCCCAAAAAGGCTGCTGGCCCTGATAACGTTTTGGGGAAAGTATTGAAAGTTTGTGCAGGCCAACTGAACATTCTCCTGATGGACATCTTCAATACCTTGCTTGTCCAGGGAAAAGTACCCAAATGCTTTTCAAGTTACCAGCATAATCCCTCTGCTGAAAAAAGCCAACACCACCTGCCTAAATGATTATAGGCTAGTGGCCTTTAACATCAAATGTAATGAACTACTTCAAAAGACTGGTTAAAAGGCATTTGACTACAGTACTACCCCAGTCATTTGACCCACTGGAGTTTGCCTACCAGGCAAACAGATCAACTGCTGATGCCATTTCAGTGGCACTTCACCTCACGTTGGAGCATCGTAAAGAGAACAACTATGCCAGGCTGTTGTTCATGGATTTCAGCTCAGCACTGAATATGGTGATCCCAATGCAACTTATAGAAAAGCTAATCAACCTTGGCATAAATAAATGGTTGTGCAACTGGATCCTCAATTTCCTGACTGGAAGACCACAAAAGACCTGTAATGGCAGCAACACTTAAGGGAGTATTACAATCAACACTGGAGTGCCCCAGGTTTGTGTGCTGAGTCATCTTCTGTTCACAATCCTTACCCATGACTGCTCTGCAAAAGCTAGCAACAACCACATCACCAAATTTAGAGATGACACCACAGTGGTGGGACTCATAAGTGGTGATAATGAAAGTGGGTATAGGAATGAGGCCAACTCTCTGACTGAATGGTACAATAACAACAATTTGGACCTGAACACCAATAAAACAAAAGAAATAATTACTGACTTCAGAAAGAGCTCTGCCATGCACCTGCCCCTCAAGATCAACGGTGAAGAAGTGGAGAGAGTGCCAACTACAAAGTTCCTGGGGGACAAATATATCCAAGGATCTTTCTTGGAGTACAAACACAGGCCAGCTAATTGAAAAAGCCCACCAGTGACTACACTTCCTAAGAAGGATGAGAAAAGCAAACCTCTTTATGAATGGTCTAAATACCTTCTACAGAGGAGCCATCAAGACCATTATCAACAGAATATGCACTGCATGTTTCAGTAACAGTACAATGGCTGAAAGGAAGAAGCTGCAAAGAATAATAAGAACAGCAGAAAAAATCATGGTCACTAGTCGTCCTACCTTACAGGAGCTCTAAGATCATGGTCACCAGTCGTCCTACTTTACAGGTGCTCTAAGATCATGGTCACTAGTCATCCTACCTTACAGGAGCTCTAAGATGGTGGTCACTAGTCGTCCTACCTTACAGGAGATCTAAGATCGTGGGCACTAGTCTTCCTACCTTACAGGAGCTCTAAGATTGTGGTCACTAGTCGTCCTACCTTACAGGAGCTCTAAGATCATGGGCACTAGTCATCCTACCTTACAGGAGCTCTAAGATCATGGGCACTAGTTGTCCTACCTTACAGATGCCCTAAGATCATGGTCACTAGTCTTCCTACCTTACAGACGCTCTAAGATCGTGGGCACTAGTCTTCCTACCTTACAGGTGCTCTAAGATTGTGGGTACTAGTCATCCTACCTTACAGGTGCTCTAAGATTGCGGGTACTAGTCTTCCTACCTTACAGGAGTTCTTTGAAATGAGATGTAGAAAGAGTTCCTGCAAAATACTGAGTGAGACTTCTCATCCAGCGTATGGCTGGTTCACTAAACTTGCATCTGGCAGAAGGTTACAGAGTATCCGCTGCAGGACCTCCAGATTCATGACAGTTTTTATTCAACTGCAGTAAGACATTAATGCAGATGTAAGTCTGGATGTATCAGAACTGTAACAGATTGTTACTCTCTCATTCTTTTCCTTTTACTCATACAGTAATTCTATTTATTTATTGCAAACTAAAATTAATATACCCCAGGATTCAATAAACTAATTTCAATGTGCAGGAACAATGTAGCTCCTCCTGTATGGGATATGGCTGCCGAGCGATCCACTAAACTACTTATTTGATGTGCACCAGGCTGTCTACACTATTCCTGCAGGGACACCACTGCATAATGCTAATTACCTCATTTGCTGGTGAAAGCCATGCAAATGAGGTGAATTAGTCATTCAACAAGCAGGCAGGCAGGCATCCATGCAAGAATAGTGTTAGTTGCAGAAATGTACCTAAATTAAACCTGAAATAATTAGGCTGGCTAGAGGTCCAGAATCAGATTCACTATAACCAACTCACCATTGTCCACAAGACCCTCTACCAACCCACAAATACCCCAATTCTTTCCAGCCTCATTACCCAATATAAAAACCTCAAAACATTACGATCATCTAATAAACTACTTGTACGAACATGTAAATCAAATAACATGGCAGGAGATGCCTTGTTCTCTAATGCAGTGGGAAAAAACTCGAACCAACTACCTTACAAACTTACATCACTGTCTTCTTTTACACTTTTTAAGCACAATCTGAAACTCTATCTGAAAACCCGCTGGTTATGTCCCTGTACAAACCCTGACTAATCCTATCTGGCTCCCTTCTTTCTCTCACTTTAGACCTTATATCTGCTCTGACTTTTGTCAATATCCACCTTATACCTATCCTTTATAAAGACATATCTTACCCTTTACAGCTAATTTAACTTGCACAGCCAAGTCTTTGTAAATACAGTAAAAAACTACCCCATCTAATGCTTCCAACAATTTCTGTACAAACTGTGCAAGCTGTTTTTTTTTTGCAATTGCTGAAAATTTACTATGTATTTGTGCCACAACTTGTTACCTAAATTTATGTTGAAACTGTAAATTTTTGAACTGTTGAAACTTTAAGTTTGTAGCTATATAAATTAAACTTTACCTGAATAGTTGTACTAATGTAACTTCGTGGAGCTTATCTCCCCGGGACTCTACCGAAAATGGACATCCATCCAGTTAGACCATCCCGGTCAACAAATGTAAAATAACAAAAATAAATAAATATATTTGGCTACTAGTCAAATACATTTCTGCAAAAATGAAAACAGAGGCATGACAGCTCAAATAAAAGCATGTAGTATAATCTTTAAGCATGCCAATGGCCAAATATAAAGCCCATTAGTATGGAAAAGTACTTCATTTTAATAAAAATCAAAGTTTTTTTGGCCGATCTCGGCCGTTTAAGCATAGGGCAGCGGTGCCCAAGCAGTATTGTGACAAAAATAATAAAAAAATAGTGAAAACTCAATTTTAAGGAAAATCTGCATTTTGCCATTATAGTCTATGGCTTGCAAAATCAAAACAATATCAAGGAACAGTGGTTGTTAAGGGGAAAGACTCTGGGGTACTGCAGTAACTATAGACTCAAGTAGTGGGGTATGCAAATGAGGGGAAATTTACTGAATCATAAAAATCTTCTAAGTGCTAAACTGCACCTTACCGTGTAGGTGTCATAACACGATCATGAAAGTAGGAGGAGCAACAGACATGAAAAGAGTGTGTGTCATGCATGGTGCAAGCACATTGGAGCCCTATGGCCCCCAGATAAGGTTAGCTAAGCACAGCTAAGCAAGGGGGTGTGTCTGAGGCTGTTTTGACTTATTCCATGAAATGAAGAGCATGCTCGCATCCAGGCAGGGCCATGTCTTTTTGTTTACATTACCTAAACAAGTTTGTGTGGTGCACACTGGGTCTAAAAAAAAAAAAAACCCAGAAATAGCAGGACTGTTTACATTTTTGCACCGGGTTTGACCGGTGCACCTCCGGGCTTAAACGAGGTGGAAATAGGGAGGGGAAAAAAGGAGAAAAAAGGGAAATAGCAGAATAAAAGCAATCAAGCACAAATAAAATAGCAAGCAGCTGGAATGTATCATACTCAGCCAATCACACAGGCAGGATCAGCAGCACACCACTATAAACTATGCAAACACCTTGCAATCTGCTTTTTCCCACAAACTCTACACCATAGGTGTACACACATGGGGGAATTTTAACTGACAAGCAAAGAAAAATGTTGTTGGCTGCTGTTGCTTCCAGTATGTGCTAGCGGCTGAGAGCAGTGAAGAGGATAATGCTGGCAACTGCCCCAGACTCAGGAGGAGGAGGAGTGTGTTCAGACCCAGGGTTACCAATCAGTGGCTACATGATCTGGAGATAGTAGAGTGCTACAGGGTGGACAGAGACATCCTTCAGCAAATCAATGAGCTGTGCAAGCCTCAACTCAGACTCAGAACCAAACAGAGGGGAACCCATCCCAATGGATACCAAGGTATGTGTAGCCTAAAGAATATTAGCTACAGGTACTGTCCAAAGACCTACTGAGGACATCATGGGGGTTTCACAGGCATCTGCATCCAGGATACTCCACCAGTTCCTGGATACCATGCAATCACATACCGGTGAGCACATCAACTTCCCCAACACCCAAGAGGAGAGGAGCACCAATATGCATCTCTTCCACCATGTAGCAAAATATGCGGAGGTACTGGGTGTAATAGACTGCACACACATCTGCATCAAAGCACCATCTGGTGAATGGGGTAGGGTCTACATAAACCGCAAGGGCTTCCCCTCCGTCAACTGCCACAGACCAAGGAGGAGGAGAAGAGTGTTCAGGACCAGGGTTACCTATCAGGGGCTACATGATCTGGAGATAGTAGAGCACTACAGGGTGGACAGAGACATATTTCAGCAAACCATTGAGCTGTGCCAGCCTCAACTTAGACCCAGCGTCAATAGAGTGGAACCCATCCCAGTGGATACCAAGGTATGTGTAGCTTTAAGAATACTAGCTACAGGTACTTTCCAAAGACCTACTGGGGACATCATGGGGGTCTCACAGGCATCTGCATCCAGGGTACTCCACCAGTTCCTGGGTGCCATCCTACCACAGGCCGATGAGCATATTTACTTTCCAACATCTGTGAGGAGAAGACCAGCAATATGCATCTCTTCCACCATTTTGCAGAATACCCAGAGGTAATGGGTGCAATAGACTGCACGTACATCCACATTAAAAAAACACCCAGTGAACAGGGTAGGGTCTACATAAACAGCAAGGGCTTCCCCTCCATCAAAAGCCAGGTTGTGTGCAATGCCCAGGGCATTATCATGAATTTGTGTGCTGGCAGCCCTGGAAGCTCTCATGACTCACACATCTGGCATTCATCACAGCTGTACCAGTGGGGACATCCCATATGGCCATCTGGTGGGAGATGCTGGCTATGCACTAGAGCCGTAGATGATGACATCCATCAGAAATGCACACACACCCACTCAAGAATGCCATAATGAGGCATACGCACAAACCAGGATCATTATAGAGCGTGTGGTTGGGATGGTCAAGTTACAGTTCCACTGCCTTGACATATCCAGTGGAGCCTTGCAGTACTCTCCAGTCACATGTGCACACATATTCATGCTATGTGCCATGCTACACAATATGATCCTCTGGAAACAGCAGCGGCAGGAACAGCATGTCAATGGGCCACACAGCCCCCTACCATTGCCAAGGTTCCCACAGGCACAGAAGGATTCGGAGGAGGAACTCCCTGAGCCTGCTCCTGTAGGCAGATGGAGGCATGCCCAGTATGCCCAGGCCTTGGCAAAGAGGCAACACATAGCACACACACTGACACTTTAGGGATCCAGGGACTGACACCTCTCTTTGACTCGCACACACAGTAAAATAGATGACACACATATCACACTACCTGTAACTTACCATGTATAGGCAGTGTGCTGTGTGCATCCAACAGAGGCAGTCCTCAAGCATTATCCTCACAACTGCTGCAGGCACAAGGTAAGTCAGTCTTCTTAAAAAGAAACAAAGGGATTATATGTTTTGCTAGCATATCTATGGTAATGCTGCATGCATGCAAGGGATTGGGGTGGTCTACTGGGATAGCAGCAGACAACTGACAGCTATGTAGGACACCAGGAAATGCCTGCCCAAAACTGGCCTCCACACACACTATGCAGTAGTACCCAAGGTGGCAAACCTCACTGCAGAATATGTGTGGGGACAACTAACTGGGGGGCATAGGTCACAGGCATGGATGACATTGTGGGGGTCCCATACCCACTTCTCACACCCACACAGCAAGTCAGCTGTAGAAAACCAGAGAGGAATGTCTGCTAAAGGCACACAAATGGTGGCAATGTTGAATTATCCCCTACAGACTCACCCAGTGATAGCAAAGCAGAACTCACAATTGCAGTAAGGCTATGACGAGTAAGAAGTCTAAAACTCAAATGTATGCCACCTGTGTTCTTTACTGATATGCCTCTAGTCCCCAAGACAGGGCACAATAGTATGGTGACTTGAACCAAAATGTAAAGTAAATAGCAGCACAGTCTGTGCAAATATGTACAGTTGACAGGTGTGCCCCCATATAACCACAGAAAGGCAGTACCATGCATGTTTGCAAGGAAATAGCAGTATATCACACATTGGCAGGGCTGTATCAATACACATGAAAACATGTTGGCTGTCCACAATATGCAGGGGTCAATGAGCTATGTTTATATGTGGTTAATACCTCCAGAATTTGGCCAGCACGTTCTTCTGGTAGTCGTCTTGTAGTGCCCTAGTTACAGTGCTGTCTTTGACAGTGATATGTGCAGATAACAGCAGTGCCAACTGTTATGCATGTCAGTGACACCCACTGCTCTGCCACTGACATACCTGGAAGTTACAGTGCTATGTGGAATATACTACACATATAATGGACATCTTGACAGATGTGTAGCTGAAGTGCTAAGGCTTTTGTGAATATAAGTGCTGTTTGTTTCTCTTGCTAGTGGTTATTCACAATATCTTTTTTCTTATGTTTGCTTTTACATATAATGTACATGCATGCACAGTAGAATGCACTCTGTACCCACAACCATAACGCCCAACCTCTGACAGCAAGATGTCTGGACAAGGGGAGAAATAAAAGTGGAACAAGGGCACAATGATAGGCATGTGTTGTAAATATCACCCTTATATACTGAGAAAGTTGGTAGGGTGAGGGATTTTGCAGTAACAGGAGCTTTCTGAAGGTTATGTTATCTAAAACAGTAATGTCTGTCATTATTTTGTAACATCACTCTTCAATTATATGTAACTAACTTACTATAAAAACACAAGCTTATGTAGACGGGATGAAACCTCTAGCTAAACACATGGACAACCTGCCAAAAAATGTATAGGTCAGAAGTATGGCCACACAGGGATATGACATCTCAGGTTAGAAAGATACCACTCAAGCAGGAGATCCCCAGCCTGTATATCACCAAGTTCCTGGACTGTTTACACAGTGTGTCATCACTCTACTGGCTGTAGCCACATTTCACAAATGGCTTTGTTGGGCAATAATGTACATAGCTGCCCTCATAATATTAGTCTATGCATCATACAACTAGTATTCCTCTGGTAAAGCACTGTGATGATCTGAGAATGTCTGGCACTAGGTAATGACACAGTAAATTGCACTGTCAGACTACAGATATGTCGGAAAATGTCTGCTAAGTGAATCCAGTACTCTGAGGAAAGTCCTGTGTACTCCTGAGAGGTATGGCTGCAGCACACAAAACCCTAGCATGGAGTACACCTATCTCTGGAATGGAGTCCCACTCTAACCATAGATGATCACACTGGGCATGCTCCTATACTTAGAGAATAACAGGACATGTTGGAACCCACATCAGACTATATGACTGTATTGTGTAAATATGTCTGTTCATACAAACAGCTATGTATACCGTAACTGTCCCCCCACACACACACACACACACACAGCAGACAGGATTACCCTCATCTAGCTGCAGGTGGCCCATATGTGATATATCTGCATCTGTTGCATGAGCTACACAGATATATATATATATATATATATATATATATATATATATATATATATATATATATATATATATATATATATATATATATATATACATATATATATATATATATATATATATATACACATACATATATATATATATATATATATATAGATAGATAGATAGATAGATATGGGGAACATATAACAACATATGTCAACTATACACACACATGGATGTAGGGAAGTGAGAGACAGACAGTGACAGAGAGAGTGACAAAGGGTGACACAGACAGAGTGAGTCATACACATGGATACCCTGAATGGTATACAGTGATGTCCTGCTGTGGACAGTGGCATACCAGTTGTAAACAGTTGCATGTGCCAGTGTAAAAGGTGAGCCCCATTGTGTAATAGTACTGAGTTTGGGTGTATAATATCACATCACCTGCTTGTGTGTGTGTGTGTGTGTGTGTGTGTGTGTGTGTGTGTGTGTGTGTGTGTGTGTGTGTGTCCATAGGTCTAAGTATTAGGAGACTGTTCACACTCAGTACACTTCCCATTACCTTACTTCACAAGGTCTGCTGCTGTCATTCACCTTAGGAGTTCCATTGGACACCTAGCACCTCTATACGCTCTGTAGCATGTGTGATAACTGCATGACACTATAATTCAAATAACTACATAGGTAGGGGTTATAATCTCAATACTGGCAATTGTGTGTGTGTGTGTATGAGAGAGTGTGTTTGTAGGTGAAACAGTTTTAGGCCATTACTACCAACAACACTTCCCAGTACCCCACTTTATCAGTCCTGCTGATGTAATTCCCCTTATCAGCACTTTTGGCCAGTTGTCAGCCCAGAAAGCTCTGTAGTGCATGCGATAACTGTGTAACACTACAGTACAAATCACTAGATAGGCAGGGGTTATAATCTCAGATCCGGTAAATGTGGGTGTGTAAGTGTGTCTGCTTGTAAGAAAAAATATTTTGATACGTTTCCCACCCAGTGCCCTCCTTTATCAGTCCTGCTGATGTCACTCCCCTTATCAGCACCTTTGGCCAGTTATCAGCCCAATAAGCTGTGTAGTGCATGCAATAATTGTGTAACACTATAGTACAAATCACTAGATAGGCAGGGGTTCTAATCTCAGATCCAGCAAGTGTGTGGGTGTGTGTGTGTGTGTGTGTGTGTGTGTGTGTGTGTGTGTGTGTGTGTATGTTTGTAAGAAGAAGTATTTTGATACATTTCCCACCCTGTGCCCTCTTTTATCAGTCCTGCTGATGTCATTCCCGTTATCAGCACCTTTGCCCAAGTGACAGCCCAGTAAGCTCTGTAGCATGTACGATAACTGTGTAACACTATAGTACAAATCACTAGATAGGCAGGGGTTCTAATCTCAGATCTGGCAGGTGTGTGAGTGTGTAAGTGTGTATGTTTGTAAGAAGAAGTATTTTGATAAGTATCCCAACCAGCACCCTGCTTTATCAGTCCTGCTGATGTAATTCCCCTTATAAGCACTTTTGGTCATTTGTCAGCTTAATAAGCTCCTTAGTGCATGTGATAACTGTGGGGTTCCTATTGTATTATCGACAGCTTAGGTTGTTGAATGCTTAAACATCAACACCTAAGCATTGAAAGCTTACAATAGCGAATGGCCACATAATTAAATTATTTCCTTGGGAAAGAATTTGCATGGCCGTTATCAGGGATTTGCTCTTTCCCAATGTAGAGCGATCTCTGAGTTGGTATATTTAGTTAGGGGGGTAAGGGGGTCACAGGCCCCCACATCGGGGGTTGTGGGGAGTGAAGCCCCCCACTATGTTTGGATGTGTTTGTTTATTTTGTTTACGGATGGCCACTCAAATTCTTTTGTGAGGAAAGAATTTGGTTATATGGCTGTTCACTATTCTAAGCTTTCGAAGCTTAGGTGTCAATGATTTTGGATTTGATAACCTAAGCTGTCAATGTTATGATATAGACATAATTGTGTAACACTATAGTACAAATCACTAGATAGGCAGGGGTTCTAATCTCAATACTGGCAAGTAAGTGTGTGTGTGTGTGTGTGTGTGTGTGTGTGTGTGTGTGTGTGTGTGTGTGTGTGTGTGTGTGTGCATGAAAATAATATTGTGTGTGCGTTGAACCATTTTGAGTCATGTACCACCCTATGCACTTACCCTCACCCTACTTTACAAGGCCTGCTAATGTCATTCACCTTAGAAGTACCTTGGTACAAGGTGAATTCATATAAGCTCCATAGCACGTCTGATAACTTCATAACACTATAGTAGAAATAACTAGATAGGTAGGTTTTAATCTCAATATTGGCAACTGCGTGTTTGGGTTGAAAATCATATCATGTGCGCATTATAACAGTTTGATGTCTGTACCACCCTGTGCACTTCCCATCACCCTACTTTACAAGGCCTGCTGATGTCATTCACCTTAGAAGGATCTTAGGACAAGGTAAATTCATATAAGCTCTGTGGTGTGTCTGATAACTGTGTAACACTATACTATAACTAGATAGGTAGGGGTTCTAATCCCAATACTGGCAACTGTGTGAGTTTGCATTGAAAATCATATCGTGTATGGGTTATACCATTTTGATGCGTGTACCATTCACACCTGTTTACCACCTCCCTAAGGCATTACTTTATATAGCGTGTTAATGGCATCGGCCTCACATGCAGCATGTTAAACCACTGTACAGGCCATTGCAGTCATCTGTACAGATGTCTAATGAATATTTGGATGTTTGCAACCCATATGTGGTCTATGTCCCCAAACAATGGGCATATATGTGATATTGTTGACAAATAGGTCACAGTTAGTGTACTAACACAATGCCATCATCATATATCATACCTGACAGAAACATCATGCTAATGCAATGTCTGTTACCATATCACTTTTCCAGGATTGTAGGAGCAATAGATGACTCCAGTTGCTCTTTCTGGTGGGTTATCTAACCAACTATGAAGGCATTCACAGCATTACATTTTCTAAGAGTTAGTGGGTTATGTCCCATGCATATAATCTATGTGGAACATGTCATGTGTATGTAGCACTGCAGTACATTAAAGTGGATCTGTAGGTTTATGAATCTGTCCATTGCCAACTGTGTTTGTGTTACTGTATGCACATCCCCTGTGTCAGTCTGTACTGCACGTATGCAAAGGATATACCATTCTGTCTCCCTCTTCAACCCTCTGAACTCAGGAATACATACCACAAACCTATCATACACAGTACCATGTGTGGCCTCACCAAATGCATCAGGGTTGAGTGTATGGGAAAGAAATGGCAGGGGCAACAGGTGCTAACACATGAATCTATTGCAGTGAATATCATGTCTAAGCTGGAGATGTACCTACTGACAGTACTCTAATAACCTGTTCCATATGTATGAGCCTGTGGCACTACACAACACTGAGTGACATGTCTGAAGGTTACCTGTCTGTGACAAGGGGTATACAAGTCACATCACACTGTCTAACAACAGTGTTCATCACACACTGTTGCATGCATACACACCTGGAAAACGTACATATGAAGCTGTACCTTGGCTATGAATTGGTGGTGTATTTCCACTCTGCCATACTCCACATTGGTAATGTCTGCAGGACCACAGCTAGCAGACACACAGACATCTGGAATACAAACAGAATACAGCATGTCAGACTACATTCAGTCAGTGGTACTAACAGCAATAATGCATCATGGCTAATAAGGTGCATACACCTTTATGTGTACCCATAACAAATGTAAGCAGACAGGACCTTAACAGTATTACATAGCTGCACTGTACTATATACACGCTGTGCGTCAGACCCATATTAGCCTGTCCCTGCATTGATGGTAAGGATGACAAGGATGTGGCAAAGGTATCATCATATGCACAGGGTGTGGTGTGGGTTTGCCAGAGGCTTAGGCTAAGCCATACAATTGACATCCATATGTGTGTGTGTGTGTGTGTGTGTGTGTGTGTGTGTGTGTGTGTGTGTGTGTGTTTGAAGGGGTAGCCTATATATTGGGCTGTGCAGAGGTGCTGTATGTGGCTGGAGGTGACTTGCCTGTGATACAGATGTGTGTGTGTGTGTGTGTGTGTGTGTGTGTGTGTGTGTGTGTGTGTGTGTGTGTGTGTGTGTGTGTGTGTGTGTGTGTGTGTGTGTGTGTGTGTGTGTATATATGCACACAGTCACGTCATGTCGCTGCCCTACACAGGGGTATGTTGGTCAGCTGTGGACCATACAAGGCAGGATGACCAGTTCACCATCTCCGGCCATGGACACATGAACCAGTCCTGCCAGGGGTTTCACTTGCACCACCAGGCCCAAGGCCAGATGCAGCATTGCTTCCTGATGGTGACTGCTGTCTGCTGGATCCATGTCCCTGATGGGATTGACCGGGACCACGTGCCTATGGCCTGCTCTGTAGTGATGTAGACAGCAACCCCCCTTTGGTAGTCCTGGTGTCACTGCCACTATGAGAGTGTGAAGGTGCACTGCCCCATAGACTCTCAGCTGAAGTTGGTGCTGACCTATGTCCATGTGTCTGATGCCCATCTCCCACCACACACTCTAGCACAGATATCCCATGGTCATGGATTGCCAAGGTCTCACCTCACCATCTATTCATGACCTCAGAATTTTGGTCTGTGGCCTCAACAAGGTCACATATGTTGCCACATAAACCAGGAAGAGTTGCATCTACCACCCTGAGCATTCGTCTGGTGTTGCATTCACTACATGCCTGTGCATCCATGACAGCTTAAAACATGCATCTGGTGACACCTGCTGTGGCACTTGTGACAGCAGCTTGATGAGCAGCAGTCCTCCTGTGAGCACCCCTGTCCATCCGCCTGTGTGGGACCTCACCTACTCTCTGGCTATGGACAGTGTCTACACTCACACCTGCTATAGTCATCACAATAGCCTGTCTCATGCCACCATCTGCCAACTGTCCATCATCTGTAGCTGCTGGGGATAGACCATGTGTGGGCATTCTTACTGTGTGCAGGGACATTGTGGATGACTGTGGGATGCCAATCAGTGCCACAGATTCAGCCTCTGACAACACCACCTGTGCCTGAATATGACCATCATCAATTCCAGAGTCTGCAGAGACACTGACATCAGATACTGAGCGAGAGGGACCATAACCACCATGACCACCTGTACGAGAAAAACAACATATGTAAATTAATACCTGCACTATACCATTTGCTGCTACACCCACCCACACATGCACACACATACACACATGCACACGCACACACATACAGGTGAGGTGGCAGACAGGCATTACACAGACCTCACAATAGCCAATTGGTGACATTCACAACACAGTCAGACCTCTACAAACACACCCTGGACAGGCCATCAACATTATGCAGTGCAGCCCTTTC
The DNA here is from genome assembly GCF_019279795.1 of Protopterus annectens. Lineage (NCBI taxonomy): Eukaryota > Metazoa > Chordata > Ceratodontiformes > Protopteridae > Protopterus > Protopterus annectens. The sequence goes on from NC_056751.1 coordinate 769,778,649, forward strand.
CACTTCCTCTTACAACGTATGTACACCTCTGTGATATGTAAGTAGTGTTAGTAGGTGATGAGCCTTCTAGCAGCACACACTGTGCCCATGTACACATAATTGCTGTTCACATGTATAGCATAGTGGCAACTCCTACAGAACATACCTCTCTAATGTGCAGAATATCACTGAATGTCTATATGTGTGGCTCATATTTCTGGTCTGTTCATCATATATCCTGCATTTGTCTGATACATTACTAAGATGATATGAGGACTGGTGTCACTATTTAATGACATATTTTGAGTCTCACACTTCAAAACCGGCAGTACATGTATGTTACAACAGAACCTGTTACACTAATAACCTTCTAAGCTTACTGTGGATATTATAAATGTAGACATCCCTGTTAACATGCCAAGTTTGTCTGATATATAACATGACACCACAGAAATTATGTGATAACATTTCCCACCTTTAATGTGACCTATAACCTGTGCAATCCAATTGAAGAACAAGCACATCAGTTAGGGGTAACATGTAGAAGTTGAAATACGTACACTAGGCTGATTGCATGACTGTGCACACCCTTAAACTAATAGTTTGTTAAACCATATTTTGATTTCATAACAGCAGTCAGTCCTCTTGGGAAGATGTGTATCAGCATGGCACATCTCGACTTAGCAATATTAGTACACTCCCCTTGCAGAAGCCCTCCAACTCTGTCAGATTGAGAGAGCATCACTTCTGCATAGGCCTCTTCAGGGCACCCCAAATATTCTTTATTGAATGTATGTGTAGACTGTGGCTGGGCCATTCCAAAACATTGATTGTCTTCTGGTGAAGACATTCTTTTATGGATTTTGATGTATGGTATGGGTCATTCATGTATGGAAATGTGTAAGTCCTCTCCATCCACAGCTTTCTAGCAGATACATGATGATTTGGGGCCAAAAGGGACTGGTATTTTGAAATCTTCCTAATCACCTCCACCTTGGCTACAGGCCCACTGCCAGCTTATGAACAGCAACTCCAAAGCAGGACACTGCCATCCCCATGCTTCACCATGGGGATGGTGATCTTTGGGTGATGCACAGTGCTGTTCTTGTGCCAAACAAACCTTTTGGTATTGTGGCCAAAAAGTGCAACCTTGGTCTCATTACAGCATAACACATTTCCCCACAGGCTACTGCGGAACCTGATGCATTTTTCTTGAGAAATTCACCAGACCTGGATGGTGTTCTCTGTGTGAGAAGGCTTCCATCTTCCAAACCTACCCCATAGGTCAGACATGGGGAGAATATGGGAAATTGTCACATGTAGTACACAACCGGTACTTGCCAGTGATTCCTGCAACTCCTGTAGTGTTTCTGTAGGTCTTCTCGCAGCCTCTCTGACCAGTTTGGGTCTTGTCTCTTCCACACATTTGGAGGAATATCCAGTTCTTTGCAATGTTACTGTTGCCCCATATTTCCACCACCATTTGATAGCTGTCTTCACTGTGTTCCATGGTATATGCAATGCTGTGGAAATGTGTGTGTACCATACCTCTCAATTGTCCCATTTTTAGTAGAAAATATGAAATTCTGGCTTAAAATAATGAGGTTTCACGAAATTCCACATGGCCCTTTTAAAACACAATTTCCTGTTTTCTCTCGGTAGCCAGAATGTAATGAAGTTACTATATTCCATATTCAGATCCTCATTACAGGAAATAGTTTATGCAGCTAAAGTCATGCTTTAAATTGGAACATTTGGCTAAAAAAGGGATCTGTTCAGTTCTTGGTAAGTACACAGCAGGTTACAGAGCTTTTGGCTTCTTACAGCTCACTGAACGATATCAACACGTGGGTTTAATCTTTTCTACAGCCTCAAGACTTACACCTCTAGCTGTTAAAAACACTAACACATTGCATTTGCAAATTATGTAATCTTATGATTGTCCTTATCAAAAGAGAGTTGCTATTTTTCATGGTCACAAGTCTGTACAAAAAGTAAATTTGTGTGAGTACTGTGAGCCTTTATTTCTCGTTTAAACAACTGAAAATGTATATCAAGCATCACTTTAATGCAGTATATATTCTGCTGCGATAAATGAAGAAAAGTTTCTTTATATGAGATACATGGAGTTTTTTCTAGTTTGATGTTCTGATAATTAGTTTACTTTACTGTCAAACAGAAACTAATACAAAACAAGTGTTTGCCTTTTTTTCTGTTAACTAGCTAGCAAAGTGAGCACCATTGCTTAAGTAGTGCTGCCACCTGCTGGTCTAGTAAGTTATCACAAGTACACAGCAGATTAAGGAGCTTTTGTCTTCTTACAGCTCACTGAACAGCTGTCAGTTATATCAACACGTGGGTTTAAGCTTTACTACAGCTTCAAGACTTACACCTCTAGCTGTTAAAAACACTAACACATTGCATTTGCAAATTATGTAATCTTATGGTTGTCCTTATCAAAAGAGAGTTGCTGCTTTTCATGGTCACAAGTCTGTACAAAAAGTAAATTTGTGTGAGTACTGTGAGCCTTATTTCTCTTTAACCAACTGAAAATGTACTGGGACCTACTTCAGGCAAAGGAAGACATGAAAACAGACAGGTAATAATGGGTAACAACATGGGGAAAAATAAAAATTAAGTGAAATAACTTGAAGGGTGGGAAAGAAAGACTATGGAGAAACTAGGGCTGCCTAAAGGACATTAAAGAAAAAAATGTTTTTTTTTCATTAACACAGTGGGCAGGATTCACGAAGGCTTGCACGGAGTGTAAGAGGTGTGTAACACTCCATGCAAGCCTCGCGATCCAGGAACAGCCCTAAACTCCATGTAAGAGACCAGCTAAAACGTCTCTTACATGGACTGGGTGTGGACATGCTAAATACCTCACTTGCAGCTGAAAGGTATGCAAATGAGGTATATTAGCGATCCACGAAGCAGAAACCAGTCCGTGTAAGAGACGTTTTAGCTGCAGAAATGTACTCAGTTGACAACTGAGTACGTTTCTGCAAATTCCACAACGGAGCCATGTCAGCTCCAATTAAAGGGTGCATATGTCTCAGGCAGCATGCTAATGGCCAAATATGTGGCCATTGGCAAGGTAACCCGATGCAAAAATATTAAAAATATAAGGATGTTTAAACCCAGCGCAGCCCCGCGCAAATGGGCTGCACTGTATAAAACCATAAAAAAGAAGGTTATAAACCCACAAATGTGGGTTTCATGCAATACATGGAATGACAATGCAGGGACCAGCAGACCAAAAACAACATGGCCACCATGTAGTGGTTGCTAAGGGGGGAAGCTGAGTCTAAGACATGTAACTAAACATTAGTAGCAATCTCATGTAAATGAGGGTTAGGATACTGAATCTCACAGTCTCATAGCAAATGAGCACAGTCTGAGTAGTGTAAGAGATACATAAGGGGGAGGAATAGAGTAGGAGATAGGTGACATTACAGGGGGGAATGGTAGAAAGAAATGCAGTTCATTGGAGGCCACTAGATAAGTCAGGGAAAGTCAAGAAATGGAAGGTGTACACTGTTACTTACACCAAAGTTTCTTGCTGGGCGTGCATGCGCACGTGTGCGCGCCATGAAGCGTGAGTAAGACAGTGTGTGCATGTGTAAGGCAGACTGAGCATGTGGGAGCGTGTTGGGAGATGTTTAACACTGTTTCTGCTCGTGTGCGCACGTGTAGGGCAGGCTGAGCATGTTGGAGGCTGTTGGCAGACGTGTAACAGTGTTTGCGCGGGTGTGCGCATGTTTTAACCTGAATAAGTAGATTCTGAACCGTGTAAGCACGTGTGCGCACATGTAAGCCACAGTGAGCGTGTTTCTGCTGTTATGCACGTTGCTCCCCCCTGAGGAAACAAAAAGAAAAAAGGAAGCAACAGAATTAATAGGAAGCTAGCAGGGATAACTGCTGAAGCTAGCAGGTGAAAACAATTAGAAGCAGGCAATTACACAGGCAGAATAGTAGCCCAGCCCAGCACTTAAAACTCTGCAAACAGTAGTGCAGGATGTTTCTCTTAAGAGACACTGCAAGACAGGAGTAAGCTAATAGAAGTGAAAACTGAAAAAGCTTCACTCAGAGCAGAAATGTTAGGGGCTGCCATAGCTGTCATAATGAGACATAGGCGACTTGCTGAGGGTAGTAACAATGCAGATGGTGCCAGACAACCCACAGTGAGGAGACGGAGAAGAGTGTACAGGCCCAGGGTCACCTACCACAGGTTACATGAGCTGGAGATAGTAGAGCGCTATAGAGTGGACAGAGAGCTCCTGCAGCAAATTGTTGAGCTGTGCAGGCCACGCCTCACACACAGAACCAACAGAGGGGAACCCATCCCAGTGGAAACCAAGGTATGTGTTGGCCTAAGAATACTAGCAACAGGTACCTTCCAGAGACCAACTGGTGATATTATGGGGATATCACAGGCATCAGCGTCCAGGGTACTGCACCAGTTCCTAGATGCCATGTCAGCACATGTCGGTGATCATCTATATTTCTCCAATGCCCGTGAGGTATTGGCCAACAATATGCATCTCTTCCAGCAAATAGCGGAATACCCTGAGGTAGTGGGTGCAATAGACTGCATGCACATATGCATCAAAGCATCAGCCGGTGAGCGAGGTAGGGCCTACATTAACCGCAAGGGCTTCCCCTCCATCAACTGCCAGGTCGTGTGTGATGCCCAGGGCATAATAATGAATGTGTGTGCTAGCTGCCCTGGGAGTTACCACGATTCTCACGTCTGGCATTTCACGCAGCTGTAACAGACATTTGCCAATGGGGACATCCCACATGGACACCTAGTGGGGGATGCAGGTTATGCACTGGAGCCGTGGCTGATGACACCCATCAGAAATGCACACACACCTGAAAAAGGAATGCCATAATGAGGTGCATGCACAAACACGTAATGTAATAGAGCGTGTGTTTGGGCTGCTCAAGTCACGGTTCCGGTGTCTGGACACATCTGGTGGAGCCTTGCAGTACACACCAACTACATGTACCCAAATTGTCATGGTATGTGCTATGCTACAAAAGGAGGGTGACTAGCAATAAATGTCAAGGATAACCACATCCCCATGTTGGTACCACAACAAGAAGCAGCATGGATTAGCCATGGTCAAATACCAATGGCTAAAACTGCCTCCCAGTATATAGCCTGCTGCAGACTACTGTCCTAATACCAGGAACTGCACCTGGCCTATGTTGGAATACATGAATATATCAAGCCCCCCAAACCACATTATATTGCTTGACTGAAAATACCCAGACATACACTGGGAACATTATACTAGCACCAACACAGTAGGAGAAAAGTACCCAGAATCCATAAACCAAAATGCCCAGGAACAATGTACCACTCCCACAAGAGGGGTAAGCATACTGGATGTGATAATCAGCAACATGTGTACTGGATGGCAAGATGAGAAGTGTATCCCTCACTGGTAAGACCAGACCATAGAGTAATCACACTGGATATACACATCCCGACCCCAGTCCCTGGCCAGAATACCACAGTGAAAAACATGTGTAAAGCATAGGTTGCAGCCCTCCAAACTGATGTTGAATCCACGAAAGGCCCTGTGCTAGTGCAGAATATGGGACACACCACAGAACATGTTATACAGGCATTCCATGAACACAGCCAGGAATGCTTGGAGTATGCAATCACAAATAGCAACAACACAGAATGCCATACACGCAGGCATCTGGCATGCTGGACTCCAGCCATTACCAAACCATGCAAGAGAATGAGGAAGCTACCACATGATAGAGCAAACATAAAAAGGGAAGTAATCACTGACCAATAGTATGGCAATAACATATGTCCACACATACAATCCACTAAGTCCAGCCACAACAAGTAGAATCTGTGAATCCAGAGGTAATGTGACACCTGTCCCAAGTACACAGACAACCACAACACCCCCCAATAAATACAAATATATGTTCATAGGTTCATAGGTTCATAGGTTGGTACTAGGCTATCAGCCCTAGGGCCTATACAAGCCTAGCCATAACAATTCCCTGGCTATTTCTTCCCACATTATTTACTTTCCTGGACCCCTGTCTAGCAGGGTGACTGACGTGATCCCTGGGGTGAATTTCCTTTCTCCCATCCAATCGTGATAGATGCAACCATGTATCCAAACCAGAGGTTGAGCTCCAACAACTCAGTACTGTCAAAACTAGTCAGGAGGAGAAGGTAACCACATACACCACAAACCCAGTCCCCCATAGACCTACCACAACTGTAAACCAAACACATAAACACAGAAAAATATTCCCGGAGGCCTTAATTACAAACACACCACACTAACAGAAGCATCCAAAGCAGATCACAAGCAACCACAACCTCCAAACATAGCACATGCAATGAATAGTACACAAAGCTGGTGTGCCAAACAGTCACAGGCCAGAAGGAGAAACAACATGCCTGATACAGTTGTAATAGGTGTCTGTATAGGCAGACACACTGCTGTCCCACTCACCAGACTGAACAAGGGAAAGGGTAGAGTAAGCTGCCTGTAGGCTGCCACAAAATGCCACATAACACAAGTACGCAGGTCACCCCAAAGCAAGCAGAAATATAATGCACTCAATGTCCATGCTGGTGTGAATGACCTGAGATGTACCTCCCTGGTCAACATGAAAAGAGACATGGATGATCCCTCTGAGTATGTACCCCAGGCCGGTATGACACTGGCCTCACCAAGAATGATGCCACAGTACAAACACAGAATGATCATGTTTATCAGCTGGCACAGTTACAGCTGTCAGTCCAAGAGGGTCTAATGTCTGTCTGCTTGAGATGTCAAGCATGATAAGCCATGCTGCTGTTCCAGGGATGGCTTGCACCTGTTACCCCTGTGCATCTGGATACTGGATAAGGTCTTTGCCACCTCCATAGAGCCGTATGTAGGCAAGGCCAAAAAGACTACCCACCACCCTAGAAAACATAAGTGGTAGGAAACATAAGGGTAATGCTGACCAATGTCAGATGTGTAAACTGCAATATGCATGCCCCTGATGTACTTCCCATTATGGAGAACATCGATGTCTGTGCAGTGACAGAAGCCTGCTGCAAGCCTAGTGATAGCACACCATCACTACTAGGTTATACCACATATCATGTGTTATGGCCCCAACACCTGCACCAAAACATCAAAGGAGGGGGAGTATCCATGTGCAGTACAGGCACCCATATGGCCAGGTAACTGACAATGCACAAAGCAGCGGAGACCATCCATGTGCACCTAAGTGTAGTCCAAACTGCTGTACAGTCTGTAGCATGCGACAGACCACACTCTCACACACAAGAACTCCACCCAGACATCCTGAAGACACTGGACAGTATGAATGTCCCACCAAATACCAGACAAGGTACACACAAATTACCACATAGGTGGCAAACCATTATGTATGGAAGGAGTAATCAGGGACCTAGGGACACAAGTCAACAGTAATCTGTCATGTGACACTCACAATGCCAATGTGGCTAGAAAGATTGTCGATACTGGACACCGTATCATGAAAGGATTCACATCTACATCAACAGAGGTCACTGTGTCACTGTACTGTTCCCTTATCAGACCCATAATCTAGTACAATGACTCATATGGGATGTACCATATGTGACACCTGCAGTGGTTCGGAAGACCACATAGTTACCCCACCAACAGGATAAAGGGTGTGAAATATATGTCATATGCTGCCTGGCTGTAGACACCCCAGCTGAATGCAGTCACAGACTGCCTACACAGAGGCATTGTATGTCTGTTGTACAAGGCCATGTCCAACACAGGAGTAATGGACATGCTCCACCACAGAAAATCAAAGCCATTGGAGCTGTGAGAGTGACAGGTGTCAGCCTCAACACATAATGAAATAAGATGTGCTGGAGGGACAGATACATAACACAGAGTCTTCCACACCCAGAAACAGGATCCCAATCCATGTTAGGCAGAGCCCCTCACTGACACCCCTCAACAGGAATATTGCCAAGTGGATGGATGATCATACATGTATACTGGGGGTCTTTACTGTGTCACAACCAGACAGAGGCACAGTGAAGAAATCCATAAATGGCCATAATAGAACATAGCAAGGGGTGGCGAAAGACACACACACTCTGGCTAGGCTTACTAATGCCCTAGTGTGTATAGCCTAGTATGAACCCATGAACCTATGAAGATACAAAATGTACAGGACACTAAGGATAATCACAAGGCTTACCCAACTGATGGTAGGAACCATGTTGGGCATCCACAGATATGCTCCGAATCACACAGATATTACAAACAACATACCAAACACACACACATATTGCTAACATACAACCTGACAGGTGCAGTGCAAACACCTCCCCCCCCCAGAGTGCAAAATATCTATCCCAGCAGACTGCTGGTCCCCTGACATTGCAGATGCTGAGGTAACAGCCATCATCTGCAAAGCAAAACACACAGCAGCAAAGATATGTAATGGTGTCCTGGGCTGAGGCCAACATGGACTCCAAGAATAATGGAATGCCAAATCACACTACTGCCCAATGTCAGCCTTACCACAGGATATGTACTCAAAGAGCAGTGTACAACAACAGTGGTCCATCACAACAAAGGTGTTGCCTGAATGGATACTGCAAACTACCACCCCAGGATCCTGACAAGCTTGGTCTGCACAGCTATGGAAAGGATCAGTATATACCGCAGACAGAAGGCTATTGTGGACCTACTGATACTGGACCCTACACAGTGTGGCTGTCGTAACTGCAGATCCTGCCCCTAAACATGTTTGACCCATTTGAAGCAGTCATTAAGGTCATTGATGAGGGCAATGTGGTCCACACAGCGTAGCTGGACCATGCACATGCTTCTAGACAATACCGTACAAGTTCAGTATGGATATGTTCACCAGCTTAAATATATACCCCTATGTCAGTAGAGGGGTTGCAAACCAGACCAAGGACAGAACTGACATGGTCAGACATGCCGCATCCATGTCAGACTACAAAGCAGATATGAGTGGCATCCCACAAGGCCTGGTCTTGCCCCCCCCCCATTCTGTATATATGTCCCATAGGTATAGGCCAACATGGAAGGACTGTGACTGAACATATATGCAGAGGAGTACAAACAGCCCACCATATCCGACCCCCAGCTGACACAAGCAACCCACAAAAGGGTCACCTACAAACAGACAACTGGAGCCATAGCCATGTCAGCAAGCTAATTGCAGAACTGTGTATAGACAACCACCGTGGATATACAGTAAGTGCCCACAAATTACCACACAGGTGTTAACCCATGACGTACCTAACATGTAATGTGAGACCTGGGTGCAAAAGGTGATAGATATCCTGCACTGGACAAACATGTGGCTGTAGTGTTCGCAGAAACATATACTATATACCCATGCAAATATGAAGGTTGGCAGATGTAGGTAAGGGGAAGTCACTGTGGCTCTGCAGTCATCCTCCATCAGCGTCACAATTGACTACAATAGCCCCTGTGGGATATACCACAGCAGACACCTCCATCAACTGTAAAGTCCACAACAGTACCCCACCAGGAGTAGCAAAGAGCATGAACAGATGCCATGTGTTGCCTGAGTAAACAAACTGCAGCCCCACACACTGCCATACTGCCCAGCTACAGGCAAACTGTGCCTGATGTATGAAGCCATGTCCAATCTGGAATCAATGAACATGCTGCACCTTGTACAATCTGAATGGCAGTGAGCTATGCACATGAGAGACCTAAACCCCAGCACTGACATACATAGGACAAGCTGTACAGAATAATCCATAACACAGAAGGCACCCCCACTCTTCAGTAAACTCCTGGTACAGGTCAGCCAGAGAGTCACTTATCAACACCCCTCAAGAGGAATCCTGATGAGTGGATGGGAGATGGTAGGCTAACCCTGGGTATCACTGTTATGTCAGAGGTAGACGGAGGCACAGTATACTAACCATGACATATGTCATGGCAAACTCCAGTTACAATGTGTGTCGAAGGACAAACACACCCTGTGACTAGCATCAGAAATGGCCTAGGGAACATCGCTAGTGTTTGCCAATGTCCACCCATGTTGTGGAATACACTAGCAATGTTGGACGAGCCTGGTGTAGGTAGTCCATATCTGAACATAATGCAACATGGTCATATGTGCACAACTGGCCCCTACACAGTCTGTTGTGCTCACTATGAAGATGTCAAGCAGTCATAGGACTAAAGCCCAGGATACTGTCCACCACAGTGAAAGTACTGAACCAGTATACTATACGGTACTACAGTGCTAGGTCATTATGAAAGCATGTTGAGAACTGTCTGCAAAGTATCCCATGCAATCCCTGCAGGCACAGTATAATCCCTGTTGTGGCAGACACGAAGCAGTTGGCCAGTTAGTACACAATATGACACCCAACACACAACCATAAACGTGAGATATTGTTGAAGTTCACACACACCCAAATATGTGGTGGACTTCAGAGTGCAACATATGGAAAGCTCACACTGGGCATGCTCTCACACTTTGATAAATGAAGCATATGTCAGACAACATGCCATGGAAAGGCTGAACTGGGCATGTTCACACACTTAGGCCATATCTCCGTTTAGCAGTTGGCCACACATATCTGGTATTTGTACATGTCAGTCCAGGAACCAACCACAACACAGCAATCTGCCCAGTGCACACAGTAAATGACTACAGAGACATAAGTGATATAGTGGATCGCCATCATATGCAAACATCTTCCACAGATACACAAGTTGGTCATAGGAACAGGGAATGCTATGGCAATAAAGACCTGCAAACAGTAGAACAGCACAACAAATATTGTGCATCCGACAACTGAACATATGGGTATAGAGGTCAATACTAGGCTTGTTGCCCTAGGGAATAACAGCTCAGCCAGAGTGTGCTTTGCATCTGCATCCCCAGTACAGTAGGCTACTGTGCCACTGTAAAGTAGGTCACATAAGGCAACATGTGAGGCTAGTGAGCTGTGCCTCTGTCAAGCAGGGGCACCGTGGAGGTCCCAGAGATTGAATGTGCTAAGCCACAGCCATGTTGTCGGTGTGTGCTGGAAGAGGGTTGCTGAGGATCTCTAACAGTAAGTGTCTGTCAATAACAGACTGAGGGGAGCCCTATCTGTATTCTCTGGACAATTCCACTGTAAACACTGTGTTGTGATGATTATGTGTGAATGAAGTGCCGTGCCGGAACTGTTCACAGATGTCCTCCCTCTGTGGGCTACAGCTCTGCAATGTATTAGCTCACTCTGTCTGTTGTACGGCTCATATATGGCTGGTGTACACCTGACAGGTGTCTTGTTGTGGAGCAGTCATGGGTATATGTGGGATAGCATGATCAATGCAATCCGTACACATGCTCATAGAATGCAATTGTCAAGGATTATGCTGAGTGGCCAGTATAGTCCCCCAGCATGGGTCCTCTGAAGTCGTCCACCCCAGTCTTTACAAGTGTAGAGTCTGCTTGTGCTAAATACAGTTTGTGTGCAGTGACAACCTTGCCTGGGGTTGGAGATGGGATATGGATGTCCAGGGAAAGGTGGGTATGGTCAGATATCAACAATGGTGGTCTACCTCTGGTGTGGAACAGTGAGTACCCATGTTGCAGATGGACAGGTGCAATATGTATTTCCCCCATGTGGCTGTGGTGTGTGGTTCTGCCATAGCACATGGACCCACAAATTGTAGTGGCTGTAGGGTAAAGTGGTAGAGGCCTGAGTAGTTCTCACACACAATATGCCTGTACCTGATGTTAACAACTGGAATGGTGTATGTGAACACCTGCATATCCCGGCACTGTTCCCAGGGAAGCTAAGTGTGTGCCCTGGATGTGGGTGTGGTGTTCTGGACTGGTTGTGTTGTGTGTTACAGGTCCTGTGGTCACAAAGTATGGTATAAAACATAACCTGCCAGTGTGATGTGCATATATGACCCTGACGTAGGTGGCTGCAAATGCATATATATGCTATCCCCCACCTGACAGGTAGTACTACATGTACATACCTCTGTAGAAATAAAGATGTCAGCACCCTATAAATACTGCAGGTGCAGAACAGATGCCCAGTAATTCGGATAGTGCACTCTGCTAATGCGTCTCCCTCAAGTGTCATAATATAGTTAGGTAGGGGTTTGAATCCTGCAAATGCTCAGTGTGTGTGTGTGTGTGGGGTGAGTGGGGTTTGTGTGTGTGAGAGGGAAATGTCCCTTTTGGCAACTGGGAAAACACACTACAGGATGCACATTCCCTTTCTAAACACTGATGATGTCAGCACCCTATAAGTACAGCAGGAGAAGGGAAACCTCCCAGTAATGTGAATAGCGTGCTCTGCTAATGTGTCCGTCTCAAGTGTCATAATATAGTTAGGTAGGGATTTGAATCTTGTAAATGCTCAGTGTGTGTGGAGGGGGTTAGTGTGTGTTCAAGACTGTATGAAAGAAATATCGGGGGGGGTGAGTGGGGTTTGTGTGTGTGAGAGGGAAATGTCCCTTTTGGCAACTGGGAAAACACACTACAGGATGCACATTCCCCTTTCTAAACACTGATGATGTCAGCACCCTATAAGTACAGCAGGAGAAGGGAAACCTCCCAGTAATGCGAATAGCGCACTCTGCTAATGTGTCTGTCTCAAGTGTCATAATATAGTTAGGTAGGGATTTGAATCTTGTAAATGCTCAGTGTGTGTGGAGGGGGTTAGTGTGTGTTCAAGACTGTATGAAAGAAATATCGGGGGGGGTGAGTGGGGTTTGTGTGTGTGAGAGGGAAATGTCCCTTTTGGCAACTGGGAAAACACACTACAGGATGCACATTCCCCTTTCTAAACACTGATGATGTCAGCACCCTATAAGTACAGCAGGAGAAGGGAAACCTCCCAGTAATGCGAATAGCGTGCTCTGCTAATGTGTCCGTCTCAAGTGTCATAATATAGTTAGGTAGGGATTTGAATCTTGTAAATGCTCAGTGTGTGTGGAGGGGGTTAGTGTGTGTTCAAGACTGTATGAAAGAAATATCGGGGGGGGTGAGTGGGGTTTGTGTGTGTGAGAGGGAAATGTCCCTTTTGGCAACTGGGAAAACACACTACAGGATGCACATTCCCCTTTCTAAACACTGATGATGTCAGCACCCTATAAGTACAGCAGGAGAAGGGAAACCTCCCAGTAATGCGAATAGCGTGCTCTGCTAATGTGTCCGTCTCAAGTGTCATAATATAGTTAGGTAGGGATTTGAATCTTGTAAATGCTCAGTGTGTGTGGAGGGGGTTAGTGTGTGTTCAAGACTGTATGAAAGAAATATCGGGGGGGGTGAGTGTGGTTTGTGTGTGTGAGAGGGAAATGTCCCTTTTGGCAACTGGGAAAACACACTACAGGATGCACATTCCCCTTTCTAAACACTGATGATGTCAGCACCCTATAAGTACAGCAGGAGAAGGGAAACCTCCCAGTAATGCGAATAGCGCACTCTGCTAATGTGTCCGTCTCAAGTGTCATAATATAGTTAGGTAGGGATTTGAATCTTGTAAATGCTCAGTGTGTGTGGAGGGGGTTAGTGTGTGTTCAAGACTATGAAAGAAATATCAGGGGGGGTGAGTGGGGTTTGTGTGTGTGAGAGGGAAATGTCCCTTTTGGCAACTGGGAAAACACACTACAGGATGCACATTCCCCTTTCTAAACACTGATGATGTCAGCACCCTATAAGTACAGCAGGAGAAGGGAAACCTCCCAGTAATGCGAATAGCGTGCTCTGCTAATGTGTCCGTCTCAAGTGTCATAATATAGTTAGGTAGGGATTTGAATCTTGTAAATGCTCAGTGTGTGTGGAGGGGGTTAGTGTGTGTTCAAGACTGTATGAAAGAAATATCCCTTTTGCCAACTAGGAGAACACACTACAGGATGCACATTCCCCTTTCTAAACACTGATGATGTCAGCACCCTGTAAGTACAGCAGGAGAAGGGAAACCTCCCAGTAATTCGAATAGCGCACTCTGCTAATGCGTCTCTCCCGAGTGTCATAATATAGTTAGGTAGGAGTTTGAAACCTGTCAATAGCATGTGTGTGTGTTTGGATGTGGGGACTCTGTGTGTGTGTATTTCTGTGTGAAAAACATGTGCTTTTTTGAAATCAGGAGATCACACTACATGATGCACATTACCCTTTCCAAACAGTGATGATGACAGCACCCTATACATACAGCTGGAGAAGAGACGCCTGCCATTACTCAGAATAGTGCAACCTGCTACAGCGTCGCTCTCAAGTGCCATAACATATTTAGGTAGGGGTTTGAAACCTGCAAGTGGCAAGTGTGTGTGTTTGGATGTGGGGAGTTTGTGTGTGTGCATTTCCATATGAAAAACATGTTAGTTTTGGCAATCAGTAGATCACACTACCTGATGCACATTACCCTTTCAAAATACTGATGATGTCAGCACCCTATAAAAACAGCCAGAGAAGAGGAGCTATCTAGTAATCCGAATAGTGTGCTTTGCTAATGCGTCTCTCTCACATGTCGTGACCTAGTTAGGTAGGGGTATGAATCCTGCAAATAGCAAGTGTGCGTATGTGTGTGTGTGGGGGGGTAGTAGGGTGTGTGTAAATGCAAGTGTGAGAGAACAGATCCTTTTGGCAAATACTACAATACACCAGATGCTGCATATTCCCCCAGTAAACACAGGGGATGTCACCACACTATCAGTACAGCCAAACAGGGCTAGTTGGCCAGTAATGCCAATAGTGTGTTCTGCTACTGGGTCTATTACCATTGTCAGAGTACAGATAGGCATGTTTTGGTAACCACAACTGCCACGTGTGGCTGTGTCACACATTATGACCTTGTGTGGGTCTTTGTACATAACAATGCATGCCATTGCCTAAACCAGCAATGGCATTACACACATGATGTATGTGTGTGACACATACACATAAATACCTGTGACCTGCAGTAGTTACCATGTCTGACACATGCCTCGAGTGGATAAATGGTATTTGCAATGTATACCAATATGACTGTGTCTTACTGTGCAGGGTCCACACGCGGTATGTGTCTATACAGTGTGGGTGTATATGGTAAAATACCTACAGCAGGGGATACACATCTGGTCTGGGCCATATAGTCTACATGTAGTCGATGTACAGGTGCTGCATGTTCCCACCTGTTGTGGGAGTGGTAACATGTCATTCCACTGCAATTCAGTGACCATATGCTTTGAACCCTTCAACTAGTGTGTTGTAGCTACAGTAATGCTCACGCACAATGTTTGGCTGGATGCAGTCCAGCCATATAAAGACAGTTCTTGAGACTGTCATATTGCCAGTGTTGTTATGGAGGATAGGTGGTCTTCCTGTGTATGGGAGGGTTGTGTTTGCCAGGCTATGAACCAGATGGCAGTCCGACACACTGTTAGCTGCACATGATTAGGCCCTGATGCTTTGTGCTGTGCCAACAACCTGGAGGTGTGTGTATCTGTGGTGCCTTGGGATACCACCCCCCTGTCCATGTGTGTTACATGTGTAGGGGACGACAGGCATGGTATGAGGCATAACCTGTCAGTGATGGGTAACACCTGTGAGCCATGAATCAGGACTCTGGTACTGCACATACATTGCAGTTCACCATGCTGAGGACAGTGTCCAGTGTATGCATCTTGCGGTGTACACTGCTGGTGTTGTGTAGCAGCACTGTTAGTGTCCTAACCTGTGTGATACCCGTGGAGGTGGCTATGTAATCCGTGTCTTGAAGCATAAGGCAGTATGTGTGTATCAAGGAGCTTTGCCAATATACATCGGGCCATGGGTGTTACATGCAAGATGACCCTTGCACATCACTGTGGCTTCCCTAGCATGTAAGCACACGTTGACAGCCAGCGGATACCCTATGAATGACATTGGAGACTGAGCAGAATGTAGACATGCAACACTCTTCCTACATATAGTGGTAGCATACCTGGTGAGGGTATGTTGGCAACCAAGATCAGGCTCATACTGGCCCATGCCACATGCTGAGAGATCCATTCTATGTTCCCTATCATGTAGTCCAGGGAGGTATGTCTCAGGTCAGCCATAGTGGCATGGTCAATGAGTGAGTCATATGTGTCCACGCCTCTGACTGACCTGTATGCATTTGTTCTGTGGTGGACCATAGTGCCCCTGAGGCATATCACTGTGACCTTCACCAGATACAGCCTGTTGAGCGGGACCCCAATGCAGTACCCAAGACAGGTACCTGACACGTCTGTAGCAGGTGTGTTGTGTAGCCCTACAGGCTGTGAGTGTGTGGCACACAAGATGTGTGTGCCATGTGTGGCATGTGCTCTGTTCTGACGGAACATATGCCTGTGTGCCAGTTGCGGAGGTCTGTGATGCTCAGGCAGGATGCTATTCTGAGTCCCCATGTATGCCCCAGTGTGATCAGCATGCTGTCAGTGTGTGTCTATGTCTGACTTGTATTGTAGTCACTGTAATATGACATGCCACCTGACAGGGTATGGCATTACTGGGTTCAGAGAGCTCAGTCCCCAGATTGGCTGTGTGGTGGCATCCCACACATGTGTTGTACGTTCCTGGCCAAGGGTGATGGCCGACTGCATACATGTGGCAGCTGTGACATTGCCACATGACTCACATAAACCACAACTGGACCATAATGGTGATTCACACTTTACCTTTGCACATGCTACCCATGGTGAGTACCAACACATAGGGCCAATGGGGAACAACATACTGAAGGTGTGTATGTGTGGGTGTACTGCTACTGTTTCATAGCACTGGCATATATGACTGCACATGTGGGTAAATGCCAGGTAAGACATGTGCAATGTGTCACAGGCAATGTACTTGCGAACAGGACAGACAGTGACGTTCTGTCATGTGTAACCTTGACATACGTATCATACACTATGCAGATGTCACTAGGAGTCCACAGAAGCACTGTAACTCTGCATTGCAGGTGTAAGCAGTGTTCCAGGGAACCCCAAGTGAACATGCATGCAAACAAAGCTACAGTAAGCAGGGCTGGAAGTAGTGCATTGTACAACAAAGAAGGGGTAACACTAACAGTAAGTAACAATGCAAATATGTAGGCACTATCAACATGTACCCAGGAATACACAGCGCAGATGCCCATGGTAGAACTGATATTATGTCATAGTTAATTGTGATTTGGATTACATTGGTACTGCACACATATCAACACGCGCAAACATCCACATTGCATAGTCATTGTGGGCAACTTGACACAATTACTGTACATGTCCACCATTGCATATCACTACTTGCGTTAGCTTCCCCCCTGTGCTACCCATGTATGCGGCTATCTGTTGACATCCTTACCACCGGCATGCAATTATGTGCAGCTGTTAGACTTTGGTACGTACTATGGGTGCAGATGACAATTCAGGACATTCATACGGTTACTGCATCAGGCATGCTGGGATATACACACAGTCATATCAGCACACTGTACTGTTACCAACATGATACTACTAATACACTTCTATGTAGTCACCCTGTGCATCAGCAACGTGTTTACCTGTTCCCGCAATGATGTTGGAGATTGCAGGAGGTGGCACAGTGTCATCATATGCACAGGGTGTGAATTAGGTATGCCTGAGTCTGCCACCGATACCACCAATTGACATGTGTGTGTATGTGTGTTGGTGAGGGGCAGCAGTACAGGGTGGGGCACTGTTGGTGCAGTGTGGGCATGTATGTGGTCGCCCTAGGTGTTAACATTTCGCATGTGTGTATGCACGCACACAGTTCCACCTCATGGCTGCCATATACAGGGTTTTGTGGACAGCCACAGACTGCACCTGGCAGGTCATACAGATCAGTGTCTGTGGGCACGGACACGGTACCTGTGCCTGGCAGGGGTGCTACAGACTGTATCCAGTACTAAGCCAGACTGGGTACTGTCATCAGAAGTGGGAGTGTGTTGACTGGACACAGGTCCCTGTTGGGGCTGTCCAGAGCCATGCGCACGTAGTCTCCTGGGGTGTTCCGATGACAGCACAGACCCAGCATTGCTGGGGCTGCTGCTGGCACTATGGGGGCATGCGTGAGCCTGCTGTCGTCTGCGCCAACTGCCAGCTGCTGCTGTTGCTGGCATACGACCATGTTGATGCTGCAAACTCCCACCATTGCCCTGGTCATGGATATTTGGTTGTGGAACTGCTGTAATATGTCCCCACAATGTCTGTCTATGACATCGGTGAAATTACGGATAGCATCCGCGATGTCATGCATACTGTCAGTCATGGCTGTGCGACATGCTCTCAGCTCCCTCAGACCCTGTCTGGTGTACCTTTCCATACGCGACTGTGCCTGCATGACAGCCCGAAACATAGCTGAGGTTGACAGACCTCTTTGGGCACATCTGCCAGAGGCAGTACACCCACGGATGCTCCCACGAGAACCCATGGGCAACTGTCTGTGTGGTACCATCTCAGGACCCTGCCCATGGCTGCTGTGTGGGGACGCATGTGCCACGGGTACCACATTACCCTGGTCAATGCCCACTGTATCCTGTCCATCACCTAGGGACAATGGTGACAAAGGATGTACTGGCAGGATGACTGTGCACAATGATGGGGTTGACAGCTGTGTACTGTCAATTGGCTGACCAATGGCAGACCCTGACACACCTTCCTGTATCATTACACAGATATCATCATTACCAGTATCTGTGGCACCAGATTCAGGTTCCCTGCTGCAGGACACCAGAGCAGCACCAGAACCTGTGGGAGGAAGACAGGAAACACAGTTTACAGTGTCCACACATTGTTACCAGTGATGCCCTTATGCACACATGCACACATGCACACATGGACACATGCACACATGGACACAGACACACATGCACACATGGACACAGGCACACATGCAGACATGCACACGTGGACACATGCACACAGCCACACATGCACACATGCACACATGCACACAGGCACACATGCACACATGCACACGTGGACACATGCACATGTGGACACATGCACACATGCACACATGAACATGTGGACACATGCACACATGGACACATGCACACATGCACATGTGGTCACATGCACACATGCACACATGCACATATGCCCACATGGACACATGCACACATGCACACGTGGACACAGGGACACATGCACACATGCAGATGTGGACACAGGCACACATGCACATATGCACACGTGGACACAGGCACACCTGCACACATGCACACATGCACACATGGGCACAGGCACACCTGCACACATGCACACCCCGCAGTATACACACAGAGCACTACTGAGTTACACTAGTGTTACTAGCACTATCAGGACTATTATAGGTATTGTTAAACTCACTCACCAGCATGGATGGCCTGCCTTGCTGTAACCCTGGAGGGACCTGCAGAAATGATGAGATTAATGTCAGTGGGCACAACTGTGCCATTGATACTGCATGTGATACAGTGCAGTAGTACACCAGTTGCCTTTCACACGTCAGCTGCTGATATTGCCAAAATCACACATGCACAATTACATACTATGATGACAGATACATACCACAGACACACCTTACACATGCATAAACTAACAGTGTACAAAACAGTCAAGTGTACATATGGCATATTACCTGCATGCTCCATGTCGTGCTGCTTTGTGGATCCAGCCTCCATCATGATGCAGGTGTACTGCTGTTGCTGTTCCGGGGCTGGAGCCACAACACTTAGGAGTAGCCACTCCAGTCTGGTGAGGGGGGGATGTGTGGCCACCCCATCTCCTGTGACAACCTGTTGCCTGTGGATATCCGACGCACACTGACAGACACTTCTGATTAAATCACTGCAGTGATGTCATACCTGCTCATATGTCCTATTTTGCATGCCAGTGTCATTTACCCTACGGACAAGGTCTTGCCACAGTGCAGCCCTCTCCTGCTGATTCTGACTGGTGCAGGAAAACAGTATGTCATTCTCCCGCACCAGGCTCTGGTGTATCTCCTCAT
Source organism: Protopterus annectens (assembly GCF_019279795.1). NCBI lineage: Eukaryota > Metazoa > Chordata > Ceratodontiformes > Protopteridae > Protopterus > Protopterus annectens. The sequence continues at coordinate 769,798,647 of NC_056751.1, forward strand.
CTTCCGCTGCAGAGTAGGCGGGATTACGCTGACGCACCATCTTCCTGGAAGAGAACACAAACAGGATATCAGCAGACTATGTCAGCAATATATGGCACACATACTATACATGATACTCATGTGTAGTGATATACTACTACTCCCATATGTTGCATGTGTGTGTGTCGTGATGGATACACAAGTACATGGCCAGATATCAGTGCTCAGCCAACACCTGTGCAACAATACCTGCCACATTCCACACAACATAGTAGCATGCCCCATCGGTCAGCACACACTGACAGGTCCAATGCACAACCTCACTCTGGGGGTTCATCCCAAGGTACTGTATGTGGGACGCCATCCACTAGTGTGATGTGGACACAAGTTACTCGACCTGGATATACATATCCCACCACCACCACCAGCACAGTAGACTACTTTGATATGTATGTGATTAGACAGTTATTCACTTGTTAGGACTGAGATGGTATCCATGCAGCACACTGGACCAGTGGAAGCCACAACCCACACTGCTGACCCCTTTGCAAATGCTTACCACTGACATGCCACAGATTGCATGGAACTTGCACACACATTTCTAACCCAGACCCTATGCACAAAGGTTAGGCATCCTGTCTGGTGGACCCCAGACAGAGGCAGATTGTATAACAATAGCAGGAGGCTACTGCAGGACAGAGCAGATTCACATTAAGGGAAGGCATCTGTGGTCAGCACTGGTACTATGCTACGGTCTCTCATAACAATGGCCACGGCCTACTCTGGGAGGGAAATGGCCGCAAACACTATGGATAACCACAAGGCCTTCTTCAGTTATGTTACACATATGGACCAAATGCCTCAGATATGCTCCGCATTAATACACACCTACTTAACATTCACCAAACACACAGATATTGGCAACATTCTTGCAGACAGGTTCAGTGCACATATCCCCCCTCCTTCTCCCCCACCAGTTGAAATACATATCACAGCTGTATGTAACCTCCCTATCATCTCACATGTCCAGGTGAGGGCCGCCCTCAGCAAAGCAGAACACACAGCATCATTGTGACCTGATGGTATCCCTGGATGTGTGCTACATGCACTCCAAGAGGACATACAACCGCATATAAGACCGATAATTAATCTTGGCCGTACTACAGGATATGTACCTGGACACTGGCATACAGCAACAGTGGTCCCACACCACTAAGGAGGCACCTCTACTGACCCTGGGAACTACCACATCATATGCATAACCGGCCTGGTCTGCTAAGCTATGGAATTATTCAGTACGGGATGCATATGCAGTGATATCGGGTACCTGCAGACACTTGTTCCCAGCCAGTTTGCCTTTGTGATGGGCTGATCCTGCCTTTTGAACCTGGCTGACCTTTCAAAGTAGTCACTACAGCCATTGCTGAGGGCAACGCACAGACAACTGCTGCCAGGATCATGGCCTAACACTGATTGACATGTAATGTATAGTCATCCCCTTTTGGTGGAACTACGTACACACAACATATCGCATGGACATACCTATAGATACAGACCTATGACACATTTGGAGGGTTCACAGTATGCAGACTATTAACCTGCTACTTTGCATTAACTGTGTTTGTCGCAGCTGGTTGCATTACCACTGCTTCTGCTTCCTGCTGCTACTGTCACTGCTGACAGCTTAGAGTCACAGTGTGTAGCGTGTTTTTTTTTTTTCTCTCTGTCTCGGTTTGTCTCTCTCCCTCTGTCTGCTTCCAGACAGTGCAATGAATGTATTGCATGTGTGGAGTGTTAGTACAGGATGCTTTTGTAGGTATCTGCATAGGTCCATGTGATGGCCTCTGCACCAATTGTAAGCCAGCATTTGCTAATTGCATGCAGCCAGTTGTGTACTGATTGCAGTTCTCACTGTGATTTCAGGACAGTGCTATAAAAGGGTATGTGAGATAGGCATTGACCTTTCAGATTGTAAGGGCGGGGACCATGCTGGTATGCTGTGGACACTGTTCTGTGAGTGTAAATGTTAGTATCTCTCTCATGATTCAGGCTGTGTTGTAGATTCACATTTCTCCATTCCTCTCTCCTGTTCCCTGTAGTAAGTGTGTATGCACAATGACACCTACAACTATATATATATATATATATATATATATATATATATATATATGTGTAAATATACATACATTTATATATGTACTTTAACTGACATTATTACCTACAAGCTACCAACTAGCATGGCTGTTTCTGTTCACACACTACTATTATGGGAATCCAGTAGTTTTGACAGTAATTCTAAATGACATGCTTTGTGTACTACACATCCTATATTCCCTTTACATTCATCCCTACTATTACATGTTATATTTATTTTAGCACAATGTTTTTGTATAAGAGTCATGGCTTAGTGGTAGGTCATACAGACTACTGTTTCCAAGGTCCTGGGTTTGGGACTGACAGTGGGATTTTATTTTGCTTTTGAACTGACTACAGGACCTGTCAATCAAAGTGACTAAGGCACTTTTAAGCAGTTGTAACTGGGTTAGCACTGGTTTGCGTGAACCTCACGTATGCGCACTGGCAGTTAGCTCTGCGCACACACACGCACATCCGCTTACAACCGCTTAACAGTGCTTACTCTGGCGCACACCTGCGCTATTTTCTTTGAAAGAAATGAAAGTGGGGAGACAGGAAAGTGGTGAAAAAGGGGTCACAAAGAGGGTAAGACAGTAGGAAAACAAGCTTGTGATTTGCAGGAGGGATGTAGGTAAGGCCCATAACTGCCCATTTCTTCATCAGCAACAGCTGTGCATATGTATGTAATTTGGTGTGACATTTGAAACCTTCCACCCCTGAAAGAGGTGTCAGGACAACAATAATATTTGTTGTACAGCCAATTGTAATTGATAGTTTCCATGTCCAGTAGACATGTGTGCGGAATGGGCAGCTATGTATGGGGCATATTTTTTTTGTGGGTACAGAGTGCCTTTTTTTATTTTATTTTTTTTTTTCAGGTGAGAGTGGTATGTCAGGTGAAGGAAGTCAGTATAGCTGGGGAGGTAGGTTGGGTAGGTAAACAGACAAGACAAACAAGATGCATACAGGGGCAGTGTATGACATCTGTGGGGGGGTTACACAATTGACGGGGACGGAAGTTTGGATATCCAGAGCCCATGAGCCCACAGATGGCAACAGTGGAACTGATATCCCCACCCATAGGCAGTTGCCACTGTTCTTTCACTTCCCAGGACGGGGCTGTGCTGGGGGCTGTGTAGGCTGGGCAACAGGCATGCCCGTAAGTTGTGCCACCTGTGCCTCAAGCTGGCGTAGGGACTCGAGAACAGAGTCCCGGATCTCCCTACGCACCACAGTCCAGATGCTATGGAGGGTGAGTGGTGCTTCTCCTCCGGCCACACTTGCAGAGGGGGGGCGAGCCCCATCCCCTGCAGTGCTTCCACCCACAGGTGGCACAGGGCCACCGGAGGAGGGTCCAGACTGGGCACTAGTGCCAGGTGCACTCGCCAGCTGAGGTGGGAGAGGTGGGTCCGCTGGAACCCGCCTTCCCTGTCGTACTATGTTTTGCATTATGTCATGACAGTTTGGGTTAGTGACATATAATACCATTCACAATTAGTTGTAACAGCATGCATTAGTATTCCTATTAACCAAACACCCAGATATTCACACCATTGAACAGCGAGCATAACACATGCATAATTTGAACAGCAATACACAGTCCAACAACATGCAGGTTTGATTGATGGCAACAGGCCATCAGGTTTGGATGTATGAACAGGGCAGATGCATCAACAGACATGCAAATATATATGACCCAACGGGACAAATGTCCAGGGGTGTTAATTGTGATTGCACATACCATTTTCACGTGGAATGGGTTATATGTGGTTATAGGGTGGGGTGAAGAAAATAATATTAACACCTTCGAATACCAATACATATGCTGTACATTTCTAATAGCTGCACATATATACACACTACTGTTCTAACTACAGTTTCCTATATGATAACTATTTCAACTTGGTGATAGGACTGTTACTGCAACATCAATATACATTTTATTGTTCTTTATACACATTCATATCTAGCTTTGTTCAGCTACATCATCCTGCTACATTTGCTTTATATAGCTATAGACAGGCGTGGATGTTTGGTATATCAGACAATCATACTATCTGCATATTGCAGACTGAGAGCAACATATCCAGATTTTGGGATACACATTCCAGATGCAGCAACACTTTGAACAGATTTCACTGTTTGGTTTTGATTCTCACATGCATTTCATTCTGCACTGACTGCAGTATACTTTATTCAGGGGTTATTACTACTGTATTGCTGGATTCATGACACTTTTTCACACTCTCTCACTTGTTTTCATTTTACTATTCAGGATGGTACTTACTTCTAGGCTTTATTGACATGTTTTACCTGTAGTTATTACAATCCTTTCCAGCAGTCTCACTTCTGTCATGTTTCAGTATTTCAACAGGGATATATTTCACACATGTGATTTCATCATCTTCTGCAGCTATACTTTTCAGCCTGCTGCAGGTTGTGTACTATTTTCTTACAGGTGAGGCATTTTTATTTTAGAATTTATGTCAGACATTTTCATTTTTCTATTTGGATTACAGACTGCAACACACTTTTGTAATCAAGAAATACTTGCAAACACTTTCACACTGTTACTTGCACATTTTATTACTTAGTGACTACACTGCACTCTTTTGCTGACTGTCATACTTTTATATTTCTTTACAGTTACTGGTAGTGGATTACTGACCTGCCTGGTGGTGCAACCACACCAGCCTATCACCATATGCTCTGCGGTTCGCAGAACGGACACCTGCAGCTGTAATACAAATGAAGGAATACTGGAATACACATCTCCATAATATCAGCTAGTTTAATTTCTTACATACATAATTAAATGTAACTTACTCAGCAGTGGGGCGTTGGGCATTTGCCGGGCCTCCTGGATCCAAAGGTTCAATTGGTCCTGCTTTCATCTCTTCAGGTACGCATGGTGGTGACGGAACTGCTCACCAGTCCTTGGAATCCCTGTGGCACTGGTGAGATCATGAGCCAACCAGTCCAACGCCTCAGACCTATATGCTCCCTACAGGACCTGGACCTACATGAGTTGGGCCTCATGATTGTGGACTAGGAGCCAGACCATGTACCTGGACTCCTCAATGCCCCACCTCTGTGCTCGAAACCAACTACCCTCACCTACTCCTGTCATTCTGACTGCAAGTCATTTCTACAATCGTTTATGCTGTGTATTCCCGCCTATGGAGCTTATATAGTCCGTTTTTTCCCGCACATATCTGTGATTGGCCAATTTGGAATTGTATCAACTTCACTAAACCTGCATTGTCATGCTCCAGTTTGTATTCATTCCTATATATTAGCTATTATTGCATTTATAGGTACTGCTGTCATGGCTTAGTGGTTCAGTACCTTGACTATGGTGTATAGTATCCTGGGTTCGAACCTGGCCACTACTTTTTATTTTTTATGACTGCCTAGACAAGCTGAGGGGTGTGTCTGTGTAAAGGCTGTTTTGATACGGCTTGCTCAATGTTGCCCGTCGGTTAGCTTGTTTGCAGGGTGCGCAGCTCCGCGCAAACAGGGTACGCTGGTTTAAGCCTCATTTGGCTATCAGCACGCATATTACGCTCAGCTCAGTTAGGGGCACATAGATTTAGCGTGTTAAACCACTGCTCAGCTACGGGCACTCATTTTGCACCAGTTAAACCACTGCTCACCTACGGGCAGATGCACTCACCCTGTTAAACTGTAGCTCAGCTATGGGCACATCTGGCATTTTTTTATTGTTTTGTTACCTCACATTTCTTCCATATAAATGGGCTATTTCATTACATTTTACATAAAATGTGGTTTTATGTGTACATATTTGTCAGGGACTTGTTTCGTGCTTATTTTGCTAAAAATAAAAATTGGTGTTGTGGGGGCGCGAACCATGAATGCCTGCTCTTCAGCCAACATCTCTACTGCTACGCTATTGCTTCTTGGCTTACTTTGCATATTTAGTTCTTATATGCTTTCTCACTGACTGCTAACTGTAGCTGCGCTACGGGCACGCACGCGCAAACGAGTGCACTCACGGGCAAACATCTTTACAATTTAAAAAAAAAGTATGAGATGTTCATTTGTACATTTTATGTTCATAGTCTGTGGGAGCATGTGTTGTGTTGTGTTTATTCACATTTCCATGAACTCTGTCATGGGTGTTTACTTTGGGCACTTTTACTCTTCTTGGGGCGTGCCCGCTTACAGGGCTTGGCCTACGGACACGCCCCCTACTGTCTTACACGGACCGTGTTAGCCTTAGGTGTGATTCAGCATGCTCTCATGAATATGCAGAGCATGCTGACATCACTCCATTTTACTGCAGCCTCCGTGTATGAGTTATAACTCTTACACGGAGGCTTCATGAATCCTGCCCAGTGTTTCTTCCATGGTCAGCATCGCTGAATCCCTGCTGGAGAACAAAGATAGTCAAAGCATTGATACAGTGATTAGTAATAAAATTATTGTATGCTTTTAGCCATCAATATCTCTACTCCTGATTGACACATGGCATTCTCTGCACCAGTCAGTCAAACATCTTCAAGTTTCCCCAACATAAATACAGTCTCATTTCATGCAAATAATGTTATGTATTATATTACTGGGAAATGCACAAAAACCCCTTGGTAATATAAAAGATATCTGTGGACCCAAGAATTCAGTATTACTGTAACTGAATTTGCAAGTGCAGTAACAGATTTTCTTGGAGGGTCTGATACCATGCTGGCAGAAAATTAATGTAACCTAATGTACTTACCTAACTCACAGAGGTGAATGATCCTTATCCATCGTCTGTAACAGATAGCACTTAGCTGCATACCTTCACACTGATAAAAACACATCCCTAGCCTCTAAATTCCCTTCTCTTCTCCCATAAAGCTTAATGAACCTCTGAACTCCCCAGATTTCTAAAAGTAGCTCCTGACCTCAGTATTTACAAAAAAGTATCACAACCTAAATTGTGCATCCAGACCTTCTTCCAGAAGAGGGATGGTGAAGAGAGGCTGGCTATGTTGAAAAGGATGGACAAGGATCATCAGCATATATCATTATTGTAAGCATACCTCTCAACCTGGAAATATCTGTACGCTGATTAACATCTAATTTGCATACATAAGTATGTAACCCCACCCACTCCAATGGAATTGTGGGATACAAACTTTTGAACGCAAATTGAAGAACAGACAACCAAAACATGGCACCAGAGTCCCCCTGCAGCCAGAACATATGATAAATCATTGAAAGATAGACATATTACATTTTCCACTGTCTTGATTGGTAATTTGTCAGTTACTAAGTGAGACACATGCAATGATTTTTAATAAAAGATATTTAAAGCTTTTGTTCATCCTTATTAGTCTAATTCTAATTAGGTTACAAACACAGTGGCTCGTCACTTAAAACTCTGATGACCTGATTGAGACTTTAAACAACACATAATTCTGTCTTTAAGACAGATAAAAAAATAAAAAGAGCAGATAGTAAATTTATTGATTTTATCAGAATGTTAGTTTCCATTAGATATACCACATGAGCCTTTTGCAATAACAGTCTGGCAAGACTTACAATACAAATAAGAGCTAGTACAGTAATCCAACTGACCACAGACTTGTCAGCAAAAGTCTTGAGTCTTTTGAATTTCAAAGAAATAACTGCATTTTGGCTTGCTGTACTCCACGGAATGAATAAAGCAACACATTTTGATTCCTGCATCTTAAAATTCTAGAATATTTTGAACAAATGCTACAATTATTTAGATAACATTTTTTCACAATTAATCTAGTGAACCTATTGACAGACTTTGCATTAATTTCACTCAACAAAAACAATACTTGAAACACTACATAATATTGTCTTGCTGTAGCATATAGTTTCTCTATCAGATGTTGAAGATGTATTGGAACAATCCTCATTTCTTCCCATTCCTACATGAAATGCAAAGCTTAAATAATAAGCCCATATCCATGTGTCTTGAATGGTATAACTGAATATGCCCAGGCTAAGCAGGAAAAACTGCAATGAAGAGTAGCAGATAAAGCATTCAGATTGCTAAACTGGTTAAAATGATGCAGACCAAAGCACGACCAGGACAACAGTTCACAAACAAGTAGAAATACAGTGGCATAAATGTACTGTCTCCTGACTATTATAACACTAGTGAGCTCAAGCCTCATACTAACTCTTAGCAGAAAAATTGTCAATAGACTCCTTTTGGCCAGTGAACCATAATCTGCTTGGAGCAGGTTAGAAGATTACAAAGAGAGATGACCAGTACAATATCCTCTGGAATTTAATCAGTTGTGCAAATGTTGGTCAACGCTCATATAATTTGGTTGAAGCAAATATTCACACACACACACACACACACACACACACACACACACACACACACACACACACTTACCCTGAGTAGTGCTCTTCCTATCCGGCTGCTGTTCCCCATGCTGCTACCATCCTCGCGACCCTCTGTTCCCGTTCCCCATGCTGCTGCTATCCGCTGTTACCGCTGTATCCACCATTTGCTTCAGCTTCCTCGCTCTCTATTCCTCGCTGTAGCCACGTCCCATTTGCTTCCTCGCTGTACGTCCCCATTTGCTTCAGCTTCCCGGACCGATGCTATCCACGTCCACATTTGCTTTTGCTTCAGATCAGCTTCCTGGCTTGCTATCCACGTTACTTCAGCTTGCGGTTAATTCAAACTGCTAGCTGGAATTTGGAAATGATGATGCAAATCATGTGACTCATGCGAGCTCCTTGAGCTCAATTCCGACTGGCTGGTTGCCTGACGGCGCTGACGTCATCGCACGCGTGATGACATCAATGAAGGGGTGCCACTCGGGAATCGTGGCACCCCTTCATTTGGACCCCAAAACTCGGTAAAAAACGAGTAATTCGGAACGGTTGGGAGGTCTGATTGTAAGTACCTAACTTCTGCATCTGGGAGAGTCACCATCCATCCTCTTCAGTGGGTAGGACAGGACTACCATAGGGTCATAGGATGATACCAGGCTATTGGCCCAGAAGCCCTTATAAGCCTAGCCAAGAATTTTGTCCATGTTCACACAAAGTCATCATTTTCTTCCCCTGTCCAGCAGGGATATAGGTGGGATCCCAGGGGTGTATTTTCTTTTTCCCATCCATTGTCCAGGTTCATCTTAAAGAGGGCTAGTGAGGTGCACTGCTTGACATGGGCAGGGAGTCTAATCCAATTTCCACAGATGGAGGAGTCTTTGGGACACAAATCTATCCCACCAACAAGTTCTATTAATGTCACAGACCAGGTGGAGGCCTTGCATGTGGGTTGCATGAGGAGAGCTTGACTTACGGATATGCAGCAACTCAATCAAGGCTGGGTCTGAAATGGCCTTGTATGGCAGACACAGGTCACCTCTGAGTAGTCTGTACAAGACTGAGCAAAAAGACAGGGCTTTTAGCCTACCTGTATAAGACAGATGTTTGACACCCTGGATTTTTCTGGTCAGGAATCTCTGTGGTCTCCCCAGCTGTTACATGTACTTTCCAAGGTACATGTCGAAGGGGACACTGTACTCAATAATGGGTCTGATAATGGAAGAGTACAGGGATGTTATGACCTCCTTGTTCCTGGATGAAATACCCTTACTTATGAGGTGGGCCAAGTAGAAAGCCTTCCAGACAATGAAGGCAATGTGGTGGTCATAAATCAGGTTACTATTGTTTTGGGTGCCCAAGTCCCTCACAATGGATTGTGTGCTTAGTACATTATCATTAATGTGATAATTAGTGAGGACTCCATTTTCCCCAAAGGGGATAATGATGCATTCCTTGCCATTCAGTTTGAGACCATGCTTCTGGCACCAGTCATTGGTTTGGGTAAGGCTCTCTTGGAGGATGTTCACATCACTAGGGGAATTTAAGACAGCATCCAGCTTGCAGTCACCTGAAAACTTGGTCAGTCACAGACCACTGATTTTGGCTTGCATCTCAGAAAAGTATACTCCAAACAGTAGAGGCTCCAAGACTGTTCCTTGGGGTATGACACTCATCATGGGTCTACTGCCAGAGGTGGCTTCACCTATTTTGACTGAGTGAGCTCTAGCAGTGAGCCAGTTAGTTCCACATCTGGTAACATAAGGGTTGATGCCTAGATGGGAGGGTATCTATTATGCCGGAGTGGGGAATAATGTTGAAGGCTTTGGCTAGTTCAAGGTAGGCGGGTGCACTGTCTTACCCTCGTCCATGCCTTTGGTGACTTTTTCAAAGACATTGACCAAGTTTAACAGGCATGATCTCCCTTTGACAAAACCAAACTGTGTGGGGTCAAGTGTTTGGAGGATGCCAATGTCCTTGTTTATAAGGTCCATGATAATGCATTCCATGACCTTGCAGATCAGGCTAGTTAGGTTGATGGGCCTATAATTGCCTGGTTAGTTGGATGCTCCACATTTTGTAGAGGGATGACAGTGGCTGTCCTCCATTCAGCTGGTATGAAGCCGATGCTTAGGCTTTGGTTAAATAGGGTGCCTAACGGTGCTGAGAACTCATGCCTGAGTTTATTGCAGAATGCAGCCAGGGATGTTCTCAGGTCCCATTGAGGCTGTATTTTTTTTGCCTTTAAGAGGGAATTAAAGACCTGCTCCCTGGTGATGAGTGAAGGGGGAGCAGGTGCTGGGGATGTCCTGGATTACCGATGGGGGGACAGGATGATGAAGTTTTCACTGAAGCTGTCTGCCAGCAGGTTGTCTATATCTACAGTATTTGTGTATGTGGTGTTCTTGGCCACCAGTTCAGAGCAGATTAAAGTGTTATCTTTGAGATTACAGAAGTATGTGAATAAGGGCTTGTGATTGCCCTTAACGGATGTGGCCAATTTGGACTTGAAGGTAGCCTTAGAAGATTTCACCAGTGACCTTATTTGCTTGTTCAAAGGAGAGCTTGCTTCCAACTTGGCACCTGCTCTTTCCTGGTCCTGGACAACATTTTTTTTCCTTTTATTATAGAGTTTGTTTATTGCTGCTGTCCACCAGACAGGTTTACTCTTTCTTGAGGAAGATGATTTGGTCCTGTCAGGTATTGCTGACTCTATGCAGCTATGTAGGTGCTCATATAGTTTTTTTGGTGTAGGATTGGACATTAGTGCTAGTTCCAACTGAAGGGATGGTGGCTGTGAAGCTGCTTATATCTGCTCTCAGGAGATTGTAGTCAGCTTTGAAAAAACTTTTTGTTTGACCCTGGGAAGGGGTGGGTCAGGGGAGAAGGTGACTTTGAAAGTGATCGCTTTATGGTTGGATCTTACCAAAGGAGATGACAGTAGAGGTTCTACAGTAGCTACTCATGTTGCTAGTACCAGGTCCAGGATATTTCCACCTCTCATGGGGGTGTCAACTAGCTGATCCAATGCATTTGCATTGAAGTTGAAGAATCTCCGGGCATTTGTGTTTGGGCTAGAATAGGTCTTCCACTCTATGGTTGGGTACTTAAAGTCATCCAGGATCAGGATAGAATCTTGATGGATTCAATAAGTCCAGATAGGTGGAGTGGGTGTCCTGAGTCATGGTTGGGGGGTCTGTAGCTAGCTATGATTTTAATTGGTGTTTTGTCAAGTTACCCTTACTTGTAGTGTCCCCTGTGCATCATGCTATTTGACCAGCCTGGAGGTGTGTATGTCTTTGATAAATATTGAAACTCCACCTGCTTTGGCTTTGTAGCCCTTCATTTGAGGTCTGAAAGTATGGTAAGACCAGTAACCTGGTAAGGCTGGGATCCTCTCCTCAACTTTGAACGAGGTTTCAGTGACTGCAGAAATGTCAGCATCCTCCAGGGTGAGGAATGCTTACAATGAGTGCAATTTCATGCTAAGACTCCTAGCGTTTAGCAGCATGACATTTAAATTTCATTTAGAAGAATTTTTCAAGTTGGTAATTTTGTCCTCATAATTTTGCCCAAATAAGGCACTATGGGGAGGCAAGAGGCTTTGCCAGAAGCCTGAAGGCCAGGGGATGAAGGCCATCTCTGGCAAAGCATCATGTTCTGTTAATTATGTCTTCCTAGGCTGTCAGGTACTGGATCCCTTTGGAATGACACCAGAAACTAATCCACTTGTTAAAGTCAGTCATTTTCTGTTTGTAATGAGGCATCATTCTGAATGATGGTCAGATGCTGCTTAAGGCTAGGGACATACCTGCCTGGGACACATATTCAGTGAGCTCAATCATGTATCTTCATATAGTCCAGGGAGGTACATCTCAAGTCATTCACATGGACTATGACAGAGTCATAACAGTACCTGTTTTTAAGAGACTTGAGTGCATGCATGATATGGCAGATTGTAGCACCTGATAAGAAACTTCCCGTGACTATCTCCTTGTCTAGCCTGGTGAGGAGCACATCTGTGTGTCTCACAATAGAGTCTCCTATAACTAGTATTTTGGGTTTGTAGCTGGGCCTTAGATGCTGTGAGACACAGATGTGTGTACTATGTGTGGTGCTTTGCACTGTGGGTTGTGATGTGCCTGTCTCTTTTTGCCTCAGAGGTCTCTTTTGTTTAGGTATGCTTTTGTTGAGGACCTCCACATATGTTGGAGTGTGTTGTACAGGTGTGGGTGGTGTTAGAGGTTCGGTGTTTGTAGTGTTTGTACAGCCAACCTTCTCAGTGCCAGATGTGCTGGCTTGTGATTAAGACAGCAAGGATTCTAAGTTCTTTATGTAATTCCATCTCTCACATATTGTGTTCCTAGGTGGTAGTAGTAGAGGGTTGTCCATGTGCATGAGGCAGTTGCTACACTGTCTCAAGATTCCCATATCAACCAGACTAGCAGGATAAACCACAGGAAATTGTCTGTCCATGGTTGTCAGAGTCTGTGGAAGAGAGGTCAGGGATACTAGAGTGGGTACTATCTGAGGAAGAGTGTCTATAGGTGTGAGTAGGGCTGGATAAAATCAATACAGTAGCTGGAATAGAGGGCCTCACTTATACAGGAGTGCTGATAAGGGAAAAATGTAGCAGAGATACCTTGCAAAGGGTTAAAATAGCTCAGCAGTGCAAACATGGGGTTTAAATACCACAAAAACAAAAGTACAATAGAAAGACTGGACTTGACCAATCAAACCTTGTCCCTAAGCTCTTAGCTAAATGCTCTGTGCCAGACCAGTTCCAAAAAATCCACTTACTCCCACTAAGTGCAGGCAGGCCCCAGCCAGCACAAGATGACGTAGAAAGAAACACAGGAATCACACAAACAGATCTGGATACAGCAAAATTTGTAACCAGAGACTATACTAAAGATTATTAAACTCTGTTTAGGTTGATTTAACACAGAAGAACATATGCACACTTAAGTATAACATTAGCAAACAAGAGCAAACTAATTTAAACAATTAACCAATAATAAAGCTCAAAACTGAGCCCTGTTCCAGCAACCTTCAATCAGATGAGTTCTAACTGCAAAGTCCTGCCAATAGGGTGCAGGGGAACTCTCTCCAACAAAAGATGGCCTGGTTTAGTGCTCAAGTTATACAAACAGAGCTAGATTCAGCAGGTCTGAGTCTAATCTATGCTACATCAAACAAAGTGAACCAATTTCATAAACAAAAAACAGTTCAAATAAGCAGGCACAATAAGCCTTTAACCAACAATTCCCAGATCAGAAGGGCAGAAACTACCTTCTCCTCCCACAAGCCTTCTTAATGTAAATAACTGGCCTGAAGCCCAAGTGCATAAACCAGAACTCAGATACTTTTAGTATAACAGACACACTAAGCCTTCAACCAGCAATTCCCAACTTAGAGAGCTGTAAGCTACCTCTACTGCCACAAGAGTGTAGACCACAAACTTTCTTAATGTAAACCAACTGGCCTAAAGCCCAAGTGCTTAAACCAAAAGGCTTAGAATACCAGTTACAATTTAATCAGGCTACTAATAAGCAGTAATAAATGCAGCTGAATAAATGCAATTGAATACTTTTAAGAACAAGCATCAAAAGTAGAATAAAGCAATAAATTAGGAAGAAACACAAATACAGTAAAAGCAGCTGAAAAAAGTGCATTTTTAGGTTTAGTAGGAAGAGGTTGGCATAATGGTTAAGGTGTTTACCTTACAGACACAAGGTGCATGGTTTGAGTCTCACATGGGGTAATTGGCTAGGCTTAAAATGATCCTCAAGGGCAGTTAGCCTAGTACTAACCTATGAACCCTATTGAACCCTATGAGAGGAAACAAAATAATTCACTGTTGAGAAACTAAGGGCCTGGGCTTTCCCATATGATCTCTCTGTACTCAGAATGAGCTAATGAGATGGGACTGGGAGCAGTATCCAAAATGAGATTTATAGTAGGGGTGGGCAACTCAAAAGACACCAAATTTAAGAACACAGCAATAACTGGGGGAGGGGGAAGGAGGCAAAAATAAAGCTGCCAGAGATCAACAATATTTGGAGCAAACAGCCCAAACAGTTCAGCTAAACAGAGATATTTCTAGGTAAAAGAGCAATGCTGTTTCTCAGTTCCTCCCAATGATTAGCTGATGTTATTCACTGTTTGCAAAGGAATTCTTTGCTAATTTAAACTAACCCTAGCCAAGAACTCCTAAAACTCCAAACAACAGAAAACGTAAAACAAAACAAATGTAGTACTAGAATAAGATACAAAATAGAAGTGATCAAACCTTAAATAAAAAGCTTCAATTCAAAATAAAATGCAGCCAGAGGTCAGCAATATTCAGAACAAGCAAGCCAAAGAATCCCTTTGAGGATAGTGGCCCCAGAAGACAACTCTTGCCTTAAAATCATACTCAGCACACAGTATCATGTGAAAGTATACAGATGGGACCAGGTAGCAGTTGTGTACATTTTAACATGAGAATATTTCCAAAGAAAGCTGTCAAAGTGGCCACAACTCTCATAGAATGATCAATAGGTGACCTGTGTAACAAACTTTATCAGATCGGTCACACTGAAGTGGATTTGGAGATGATTTGACACAATTTATTACCTGCAATGGGTATTTAAATGGTTTACTTTCACTTTATCGAACATGGTTTGTGTAAGCAGGCATTTCTGCAAATCAAGTGAGCGAATCACAGAAAGCCTCCAAGTACAAATATCAAAACTGGTTTAGCTGAAAACCATTTTCGACATTTGTCCATGTGTTTGAATGGCTAAATGCATTCGCATTGTAGCCATTCGAACATATGGTAGTCGCTGTTGTGAGTTTTGTCCGGGTGTCCTTTCGATAGAAGAATGTCGCACAAACCATGTTCATAGGTTCATAGGTTCATAGGATGGTACTAGACTATCGGCCCTACTGGCTATTTCTTCCCACACTATTTACTTCCCTGGACCCCTGTCTAGCAGGGCGACTGACATGATCCCCAGGGTGAATTTCCTTTCTCCCATCCAATCATCAAGTTTCCTTTTGAAGAGGGTCAAAGAGGCAGTCTGCTTGATATGTATGGGCAGTCTATTCCAGAGTCTGGGTAGTCTGTGGGTCAGGAACCTATCCCTCCAGCATGTTTCGTTTATTGTGATGACAAGGTTTAGATCCCTGGAGCATGTGGCTCTGTGGGATTGAGATTTCTTTAAGTGTAGCATGTCCAACAGCTCTGGGTTTGACATGGCCTTGTATGTTAAGCAGAGATCGCGTCTGAGTAGACAATATGCAACAGAGTATAGCTGGAGTTTTTTAAGGTGGTCAGCGTAGAGCATCTGCTTTAGGCCTGTGATTCTTTTAGTGAGGTATTTCTGCAGCCTTTCCAGTTGTTGCAAATGTCTTGAGAGGTACATACCAAACGGGGCTTTGTATTCTATAATGGGTCTAATGAGGGATGACTACAGTGGGACAATGGCCTCCTTTTTTCTGGATGAAAAGTCCTTAGTGATGAGGTGTGCCACATAGAAGGATTTCCTGACTGTTGTGGTGATGTGGTTATCGAAGGTGAGAACACTGTCCATCTGTGTCCCTAAGTCTCTTATGACACTTTCAGTATTTAGTGTACTGCCACCTATGTGGTAATTCACGGGTACATGTTCGACAAAATGAAGGTAAACTGTTTAAAGTCCTTCCTGAAATTCTTGTTCCTATGGAAGGAAATTCTCATCAGCATGCAGATGTCCATCTAGCACATCATATATTCTCCTTATTAGAATACTTAGGGAACAGAACTAAAATCTTTATAGACTGGTGGAGATTAATATCCCTATTGACAGTGACTAATATTCTTACTCCAACTGTCTAATCAATAAGAATGGGTCTGTTGCCATGGATATGAACTTTCCTACTGTCTCTGTTACTAGCTTGATGGATATAGGCATCCTGAGGCAATGTAGAAATTGCCTCATGTTTACTGACAGCAAGTTAATTCTCAAACAAACTGATACGGTATGTGAGAGATGTATTTACATGATGCCACTGGAGGCAAAGCTATCGCATAAAAAGTACTCCTAATGTCAATAAGGTTGTCAGTAGTACACAAGCTGCACCCATCACTCACAATTCAAAGCTGACATATTGACCCACATATGACAAGGCACTTGAATGTGACCTTCCTAAACCACAAAGACCTCATGATGAAGTACACATAACAAATACCCTCAGCAGCCCCAAATATGCTCTTTCAAAACAACACCCATATCAACACATAGAGCTACATCTCATGGAGCCTCTACCTCTAAGACCATAAGGCAAGCCACCACACAATCCAACATTCTAGCCATTGGAGACTCCATTGTGAGACACACTGATGTCCTTCTCACCAGGCTAAGTAAGGAGAAAGTTACAGTCAGTTGCTTATCAGGGCCTAGGATTTGCCACATTGCACATGCACTCAGGTCATTGGACCACAATTACCAATATGATTCAGTCAAAGCCCATGTGGGAGTAAATGACCTAAGATGTACCTCCCCAGACTATATGAAGAGAGACATCATGGGGCTCTCAGAATATGTCAGAGGCTGGTATGAGCCTAGCATTGAGCAGCATTCTACCTTCTCCAAGGATGATGCCACAATACGAACAAAAGATGATTGACTTTAATAACTGGCTTAGTTTCTGAAGTCATTCTAAGGAGATGCAATATTTGTCATCATGGAAGGAGATGGTCAACAGACCATGCTGCTTTGTCAGGAATGGTCTGCACCTCTCCCCTCTAGGCTTTTGAGTATTAGCTAAAACACTATTGTCCCCATAGTGCCTTTTTAGGCAATGTCAAACTGAAAGTACATCTGACATAGCAAATCAACACCAAAGAAATCTAAATGCATTTGTGCTCAATGCTAGGAGTTTAAACAAAAAACTCCACTCACTAGAAGATCTCTTTACTTTACAGAATGCTGAAGTCTGTGCAGTCACTAAGACATAGTTTAAAGCCAAGAAGAGCACACCAACAGTGAAGGTTATAATGCCTTCCACACATTTAGGCCAGCTACTTCACAAGCAGGAACTAAAGGTGGAGGAGGTGTCTCTATTTACATAAAAAATAAGTATACTTCAAGGCTGGTCAAACAAGACAATGCACTTCAGCTGCTCCATGTTCAAATCACCATAGGTAAAATCCAATACTACTTCCTTGAAAGCTATAGGTCCCCTTTTATGACCCAGGAAACCCATACCATGTATTTAAACCTATTAGAAACACTAACCATCCAACCAAATACCATATTCATGGGTGACTTTAGTTACCCTGTTGTTAACTGGGAATCCTATATGACACCAAACGTACATACACTGAGATTCCTGGGTTTTGTAAACACAAACTCCCTGGACCAGATAGTCAATACACCAACCAAGGGTGCAACCATACTGGATCTGGCCCTCACTAATATGGGAAGCTGCTGCACACCACCTAGTGTAATACCTCCCCTGGTATGGTCAGACCACAAAATGGTTTCCTTTGAAGTAAAAATAAATCCCTGACCCTCAGCTAAACATGGAATATTCAGGAACTATTCTAAGGCTAACCTCCTGCTATTAAGTGAGAACCAGGCAAAATTTCAAGTCCACATAAACCCTGAGAGCACTGCTGTCTATGCAGAACTGTTCACAGAAACACTGTACAAGCATGTTAATAGCAGCATAGAGGCAGCTGCACCTACCAGGAAAAAGTACAGAACTAACTCAATAAACAAGCCACCCTGGTGGAATCACAAAATCAGTAGGCTGTATAACAGGAGGAAGAAAGCCATGGCAAAAAATAGGAGGTGCAGCACCCAGCAGGATAAAAACATTATCATCAAACTAAACAAACAACTCAGAGGAAAAATAAAGTCTACCAAAGCCAAATTTGAGGTGCATTTGGCCTCCCAGGCAAAGGACAACCACAAAGCATTCTTTAGCTATGCCTGCAACCTCAAAGACAAGACACAATTGTGTGCAGACCTCATTGTAAATGGAGCCACCTATATTGAGCTAGAAGATATAGCATACCTCCTGGATGATAAATTCAGTTCCAACTTTACCCCTCTCTCCCCCTCAACCTTCCCTCAGTAAATATCATCAAATATAACTCCCCCTACTATCAACAAGGAACAGGTCCTTAATGCTCTAAGACCAAGAAGACTGTATTAATGGGCCCAGACAATATCCCAGGATGCCTTCTAAATAGCACGAAACACAACCTTTCAGGACCTCTGGAATTATTGTTTAACTGTAGCCTCCAAACAGGCTTAATGCCTCATGAATACAGAAAGACAACAGTCATCCCTCTGCACAAAGGTGGGCCATCTACAGACCCTTGGAAACTACAGGCCCATAAGTCTCACTAGTCTTGTATGTAAAGCCATGGAAAGAATTATCATGGAGATGATCAACAGAGATATAGTAAACCTCCAGACACTGGACCCAACCCAGTTTGGTTTCGTCAAGGGCAGATCTTGCCTACTCAACCTGGTGGACTTCTTTGAGAAGGTCACCAAAGAAATGGATGAGGGCAAAATCATTCACAGTGCCTACATTGACCTGGCCAAGCCGTTTGACACAATACCCCACTTGGTCATTGTTGACAAACTCATGAGGTTAGGTACTAACTTGTATGTCACCCAGTGGATAGCCATCTGGCTCACAGACAGGTCCCAGGAAGTTAGAATTGGGGACTCCACCTCTACAAAGAGGCCAGTCACAAGTGAAGTCCCTCAGGGATCAAGTTCTCTTTTTTGGCATTTACTTCTCAGAAGTCAAGGCCAATATCAGTGGTCTTTGGATGACTAAATTTGCAGATGATTGTAAATTAGGAGCTGTCACTGAATCTCACACTGACAGAAATGTTCTCCAGGAGGGTCTGATACAGACAAACGACTGGTGTCAGAGCCATGGACTAAAACCAAATGTCAAGAAATGCATATTAGTATCCTCTGGGAAGCCATATATCCCTGGTAACTATCATATTGTGAGCACACCCCTTAGAGTTGACCCAGAAGTCAGGGACTTAGGGGCACAGATAGTAATCTAGACTTTAACCATCACATGTCAACAGTGGTG
This sequence comes from Protopterus annectens, assembly GCF_019279795.1. Taxonomy (NCBI): domain Eukaryota; kingdom Metazoa; phylum Chordata; order Ceratodontiformes; family Protopteridae; genus Protopterus; species Protopterus annectens. The sequence goes on from NC_056751.1 coordinate 769,818,189, forward strand.
AGGAAATCATTCTATGTTGCACAAGCTATAAACAAAGGTATGGCATCTAAGTCCAAGGAAGTCATTGTTCCACTGTATTCGGCATCCATTAACCTATCATTGAGTACAATGCCCCCTTTGCTATGTATCAGGCCAGGCATATCCAACAACTGGATTGTCCACAGAGATCCCTTGCTAAAAGCATACAGGGTGTAAGTAAAATGTCCTATGCAGACCGACTCAAGGTCCTATCCCTGTATTCTGGCTCCTGCAGGCTTTTGAGGGGAGATCTATGCCTGGCATACAGGGCACTGTCAGACCCCACTCCTTGCCATGTGAAACAGAGTTCCTCCCTAACCCAAGTCAAGTGCAACTTGGACAATTGGATGGGAAACCAGAAATTAATCCTTGGTTTGGAATCTATGTCTCTAATGGACACAGGTTACCTGTAAATGGTTCATCTCCCAAGCCCATGCTTACACTTATCAAGGGTATCAAACTTGTCAGAGATTTGGGATGCATGGCTAGGGTTAAAAAGGCCCTTGTGGTCATTAGCCTATTAAACACCTATGAACCTATGAACCTATGAGAATAACTGTAGGGTTACCTCATAGTCCAATTAATGACTCAGTTGCTACAATAAGGAGTCAGTTTTCCAGGTAGGGGAATATTTTGAACTTCTGCAGCTTCACACTGTGGTCACCATCACTGTACTTTTAGTGAACACCCTGGGGTTGTGGTGAGGCCAAATGTCATGGTATGAAATTGGGAGGGGCTGGGAGTGATTGGGAATGACAGACTCTCCCTGGAATAATAGGAACTTCCTGGACTCTTTGGTTATCCTGATATGCAGATATGCAAACTGAAATTCAATACAGCACATCTGATTTCTTTCTCTGAGGCATGGGACAATCTTTTGCACTGGGATCCACCAGAAAGACTGTTTGGGAATAAACTGGTTTAGACCACTTTGATCTCTAAGGGTTCTAAGATCTTGTTATCTTTGCAAACAGAAAGCATCTCAAAAAAATGATTTGCACCCTATGATGTGATGGGACCTCTTGGATTGCACTATGAGTATAGGCTGGCAACCTCCCTTTTTTGCAGCTGTACTTTTACAGGGTGAGATGTCCAGAGGTAGGAGGGTGGGAGTAATCAGGGAAAGTGGAAGGGGATGTTGCAGTCTCCGGATAGTATGTCCCTGATTCTTCCTGTATGATAGCAAACCTGCAGGAAGCTGGAGAGACAATGAATCCCAGCTATTGTTATTGGGGGAGAGTTGGATAAGTTCTCGGGGGTTGTGCTAGAACTATTTATATATAGGGAGACTTCCATCTTGCTGACCACTTATGTGTCTCTGGGTGGGCATTCTGGTCTGAAAAGTGACAGAGCCATGCTTGTCCCCTGAAAGGTGACAGAGCCATGCTTGTCACCTGAAAGGTGACAGAGCTATGCATGTCCCCTGAAATTTTGAAAGTTAGTTAAGATAGGGGCACCATAAAGAAGAGAGGGAAGTAAAAATGTTTTTGCAAGGGTAGTTTTGGTTGTTGCAGTAAAAAAAATATTTGCTTCTATATAAGAGTCCCAGTTTTGGATGAGTTTTCTTTATATTTTGCTGTATATGGGGGTCAAATGAAAGTTTATTGTCAATGATAACACCTAGAAGTTTGGTTTCCTGCACTATGGTAGTGTTGTCAGATGCAAGGATGTTGAAATGATCAAGGGAGGTGTTTTTGGATGAAAGAGTACTAGTTTTGTCTTCTTTGGATTAAGAAAGAGTTGGGCATTTCTTAGCCAGGATTCAACTGCTATAAAAGACTGTTGAGTTTTTGAGAGTAGTTCTGGTAGCGATTGAACAGTGTAGGTTATGGTGGAATCATCAGTGTATTGAATGAGGGTCCCAGGGTGAGAGGCAGGGTGAAGGTCATTTGTGAAAATGTTGAAGAGTAAGGGTCCTAGGATGGAGCCTTGGGGGACTCCAGTAGGATTGTGGAGAAAGGGTGAGAGTTTCTTGGACCATTTCACTGCTTGTTTATGATCCTTGAGGTAGCTCTGAAACCATTTTACTGTGTTATGTGAGAAGCCTAAGTTACACAGTGTGTTCAAAAGTAAGGGGTGAGAAACTGTGTCAAAGCCCTTGGAGAGATCAAGGAATACTGAGCCTGTATAGCATCCTGAATCTCTGGACTTGTTCACGCTATCTGTAAAAGATAATAGGGCTGTAGCTGTGCTAGGCTAGGTTAGAAGCCACATTGTATTTTGGTTAAAATATTGTTTTCCAATATATATTGCATTACCTGCTGATGGATACCTCTCTCGAGAATTTTGGATATAGGTGACAAGATGGATATAGGATGGAAACTGGTTGGCTCAAAAGAGTTGCCTCCTTTGTGGATGGGGGTGATGTGAGATTGTTTCCATATGGTAAGTACTTCTGATTTGGATAAGAACCTATTTATAAGGATACTGATTGGGTAGGCGACTGAGTTATCAGCCAGTTTTAGGTAGTATGGGGGGAGATAGTCAGCTGAGGTAGAGTAGGGTTTTAGTTTTTGTAGCAGTTTGTTAGTGCTGTCAGTGGGTATGAGCTGAAATGAGAATGGGGTTTGTATGACATTTTGTTGAGTATGGGGGTTAGTAATGATAGGGTTAGAAGTAGTTGATGGCTTGGGGTTGGTGTCTGAATAGGTTGAAGGGTGGGGGGGGGTCCAGCATTAGGGGTGTTAGTCAGTAGGTCTGAAATTGATTTTATGAAGTGCTTGTTAAAGTTTTCGGCTATTTGTGATGGAGGGGTATCAGGTGATAGGGTGTGCTCTCCATTTCTCCCAGGGTTAAGTAGAGAAGATATGGAGTGTCAAAATGTACTGGGGTTGATTTTATGCTGGAATTGAAGCTGAGAATAATATGACTTCTTATCTCTGCTGATTAGTTTTGTCACTTTGTCACGTAGGGTTTTGAAATTAACATGATTTTGTTCATTTTGTTTTGTTTCCAGGTTACCAGGCACGGTCCCTTTGCTTCATCGGGTGTTTACATTCCTTAGACAGCCATGGTGCTGAGTTCTTTTTTATTCTTTTCATACGAATGGTATCTGGTGTATTAAGTATGTGAAGGAAGGTGTTATTAAAGTACAGTACAGCATCATTAAGGGGTAGTTGTTTAAGGGGTGTCCAGTCTATTTTCTGTAGGAAATTGTTGAATTTATGCTGACAAAAAATAATTGAGTTCCTAACTGATTTTATAGTGTGTACTCAGTTGTTGGGAGTTTGTTCTAAGGGAGTAAGCTGGCAGATGAACACTCAGGGAGCTAGGCGGTGTAGCAGAAGTGGGGTAATTAGCAAAGTGGGATATTACAATCAAGTCTATGGTGGATTGGCAGGCAAGATCTTTGCTGTATCTTGTTGGAGCATTGATAAGCTGAGAACAATCATACAGATTTATAATATTTGTGGGGAGTCAGAAGCTATAGTTTGCCAATCTATGATTTACGTCTCCTAAGATTATTGTTTCAAGGTTTATTATTTGGGATGTCCAGGATAAAATATTTTACAACACTGGTATATTGTTACCTGGTGGGATATATATATTACTATTATACAAATTATTTTTGATATATTGAGGTTCAAAAAGAAGATTAGTACCTCAGCATTGAAAAAGCTGGGTACATTACTGGTATAGGGTGTGATGTTGAGTGTAGAGGGATATAGAAGAGACATCCCTCTCCCCTTTTTTAGATCTATCTCTTCTGGTTATTGCAAAGTTTGGCAGTATTATTTCTGAGTCTTTTATATTGGAATATTGGAATGTAGCCAAGTTTTAGTAAGGGCTAGTATGTCAGGTTTATTTTGATCAATCCAGACATGCAGTGGGGCTATTTTATTACATATACTTTTAAGGTTAAGTGTAAGTATGTTTAAGTCTTTGGGGTTACTCTTGTGGTTAGGATTAGAGGGTGGACCAGTGTTAGGATGTACGTCTCCACATTTAAGTAGATAGGTAATGAGGAATGTGTACCATGGGAAGTGTTTTTTATTCTTAGGTGAGAGTACTGGTGTCAGGTGTGGTTTTGTAGGAGGTGAGGAGGCCAGTTTGTGGCTTGAATAGAATGGGAGGGTATAGGGGAAAGTCTGGGAGGAGATACGTGAGAAGCTATGTTATTTATTGGGGAGAGGGTTAGACGAGGCTGTTGGTGTGTATTGGTGTGTGTGTTATTTATTGGGGAGAGGGTTAGACGAGGCTGTTGATGTGTATTGGTGTGTGGGACTATGCAAAGATATAGGTGTAGTGAGGTTGAGAATTAAGAATAAAGAGACTAGGCGAGTTAGGAGGAGCATGTCAACTGTGATAGTGGGTTTAAAAATAGTAAAAGTGGGATTTGTGTGTTTGAATGCAGTATGAGGTGTAAATAAAGACTGTTATCATGCGATATGTGTGCAGCCGAAGGTAAGGTTGGAAATGTTTTGACTTCAGAGTGGGCCTTGATAATGTGGTTAGATGTTTTACCTTGCAGTTTGTGATAAGGATGGGTGGGGTTGATGTGATTGGTCAGTAGTAAAATTATGGTTCAATGCTAATGTCTGTGTGTAGTAGAAGAGAAGGTGGTAAGCCTGGAGTTAATTTAAAATAGTTTGAGATGGTGATTGTATTGTGATGGTAGAGTAGAGTAAAATGCAAAAAAGTATAGTAGTGGGTATGTGAATTCAAGGGAATGGATGTAAGGGAGAGCAGATACGTTTGGCTAAATAAAAGAAAGTAATTTCTGCATGAATTATGGGTGTTGACAAGGTAGAGCTGTATGTAATTGGATCATAAGAATGAGGGGAAGTGGTATCCTTAGGATAAGAGTAGAGGTGCTGGGGGAGGTGGGATATGGGAGAAGGGCAGGGGAACGAAGTGAGTGGAGCAAACCGAGCGGGAAGAATGGAGCAGGAAGAACCCCCCAGATGGTTTACCACCATAAACAATCGGTGAGGTAGGATGTTCATGGATACAAAAGACAAGTTGTCTGAATTCTAAATACTTGTCTCCAGTCACAGCATCTCATTTTATAGTTATGGGCTTTTCAATGTCTTTCCTGGGATTTATTACACTGATAAGAATGAAATATGCTGAACTGTCACCTTCAGCAGTAAAAGGCCTATGAATGGGGGTGGGAATATCCTTCCAGCAGATTCAACACTACAAAACAATGCACACTAGACTTAAATTAAGTTATTTGCATATTGCCTTACATAGATTTAACTTTATTTGTTGCTTGCAGGTGAAATTCAGCTGTGCAAGTTCTTTAGGTAGTGTGATATAAGTCTGACTACTGCTGCTGCTGCAGAAGGTATATGTGCTTGTTTCACTTTTTAGGTTCATAGGTTCATACGTTCATACTAGGCTATCTGACCTAGGGCATTTATAAGCCTAGCCAGAGTGTGTTTGGCTTCCGCCACCCATTTTAAATTAATTTTGCTATGCCCTTTTTCGAGGTTAGTATACTGTGCCTCTGTCTAACAGTGACACAGAAGTGATACCCGGGGTAAACCTACGATCTCCCATCCAGTCATCAAGATTCCTCTTGAAGAGAGTCAATGAGGGTCTCTGCCTAACTTGGACTGGGATTTTATTCCAGAGTGAAGGGAGCCTCTGGGTTATGAATCTGTCCCTCCAGCATGTCCTAATTATTTCAGTGCTGAGGTTCAAGTCTCTCGAGCGTGTAGCTCGATGGGATTTGGATTTTCTGAGGTGCAGCATGTCTATTAATTCTGGGTTGGACATGGCTTTATACGTCAAGCACTGATTGCCTCTGAGCAGGCAGTATGCCACTGAGTAGAGCTGGGGTTTCTTTAACTGGGCAGCATATGGCATCTGTTTGAGCCCTTTGATCCTCTTGGTGAGGTACTTTTGGGGTCTTTCCAGTTGCTGCAGGTGTCTGGTAAGATATATCCCAAAAGGGGCATTGTACTCAATCATGGGCCTGATGAGGGATGAGTAAAGAGGCATGATGACCTCCCCTGATCTAGATGTGAATCCCTTCATGATTAGGTGGGCTATATAAAATGTTTTTCTAACCACTTTGGCCACGTGGTTGTCAAATGAGAGAATACTGTCAACTTGGTCCCCAGGTCCCTAATTACTTCTTCTGTACTTAATGGATTACCACCTATGTGGTAATTCATGGGCACTTTGTTTTTGCCAAAGGGGATGACTATACACTTTTTGGCATTTAGCTTGAGGCCATGGCTCTGGCACCAGTTGTCTGTTTCTATGAGGCCCTTTTGGAGGATGCTTGTGTCAGCTGGAGAGTTGATTATGGTGCCCAGTTTGCAGTCATCTGCGAACTTGGTCAGCCACAGTCCTTCCATGTTGGCCTGTACCTCCGAGAAATATACACCGAACAAGAGAGGTCCCAGGACTGAGCCTTGTGGGATGCCACTTGTAACTGGTTTGAAGTCTGGCATGGGTCCAGCAATTCTAACCATGTGGGTTCTGTGCTTGAGCCAGATTGCAACCCATCTAGTGACATAGGGGTTTATATTTAAGCTGGTGAGCTTATCTATAATGCCCGAGTGGGGTATTGTATCGAAGGCTTTTGCGAGGTCCAGGTAGGCTGTGTGGACCACCTTCCCCTCGTCAATGGCCTTGGTGACTGTTTCAAAGAAATCGACCAGAGGCAGGATCTGCCCTTAACAAAGCCGAACTGGGTAGAATCCAGTGTCTGTAGGTCTCCAATATCTTTATTTATGAGGTCCATGATGATCCTTTGCATAGCTTTGCAGACCAAGCTACTTAGGCTTATGGGGCGATAGTTTCCAGGATACGCTGAGGCACCACCTTTGTGGAGAGGGACCACTGTTGCTGTACACCACTCTTTGCGTACATATCCTGTAGTAAGGCTGAGATTGAATAGCAGTTTTATGTTTGGGTTTAGCTCTTCTTGGAGTTCATGTAGAACGCAGCCCGGGACACCGTCTGGTCCCATTGATGCTGTGTTTTTTGCTTTGGAGAGGGCGGCTCTTACCTGAGCATCTGAGATGTCAGGGGGACAGCACTCTGCTGGGATAGATATTTGCCCTTTTGGTGGGGAGGGGGGGGGAGTTTGTGCTGAACCTGTCAGCTAGGATGTTGGCAATGTCTGTGGGTTCGGTGTATTTTTTGTCATTTTGGACTAATTCTGAGCATATCTGGGAATTCCCACCCAGGTTCCTAACTAAAGAAAGCCTTGCAATTATCCTTAGTGTCCTGTGCAATTTTTCTCTCAAAGCTGGCCTTAGACGATTTTATGAGTGCCCATAGGTTTTTGCTAATACTGATCAGAGATGCCTTCCCTTTTTGGGATTTTGCTCTATCATGTAGTAGCTTCCTCCTTCTATTGTATACTTTGTTTATGGCTGGGGTCCACCAGACAGGACGTCTGCCTTTGGAGGATTGGGTCTTGGTTTTATTTGGGATTGCATGATCCATGCATTCCTGAAGGTGTTCATAGAATGCATTTATAAAGGATTCTGCGGTCTGGGCCGTATTTTCCACAGGCCCGAGGGCTTTGAAGGATTCCACCTTGGTTTTGAGGAGTGTGAAATTTGCTTTACAGAAGTTTTTCACTGTGGTTTTCTGGGCAGGGGTGGGGTTGGGATGTGAATATCCAGTGAGATTAGTTTATGGTCTGATCTTACCAGTGAGGGATACACTTCTGGTCTGGAGCATAGAGCCCCATGTTGGTGATGATCAGGTCCAGTATGTTTTCCCCTCTTGTGGGAGTGGTAACAAGTTGTTCCATAGCATTTGAGTTTATAAATTCTAGGAACCTTTGGGCTAGGGTGTTGGAGCTAGAGTAATGCTCCCAGTCTATGTTTGGGTAGTTGAAGTCGCCCAATATAATGGTGTTTGGAGAGACCTTCATATTTTCCAGTGTTCTCAGGAAGGCCGAGTGGGGTTCCTGGGTTTGGGAGGATGGTCTGTAGCAGGCTATAAACTGGAAGGCAGTTTTACCCACTGTTAGTTGCACATGGATAGTCTCTGATGCTTCGTGCTGTGCCACCAACCTGGAGGTGTGGGTATCTTTGACGAATATTGATACTCCCCCTCCTTTTGTGGTTTGGTCCAAGTTTTGAGGCCGAAAAGCATGGTATGAGGTATAACCTGGTAGTGTTGGGGTGCTCTCGGGAGCCTTGAACCAGGTTTCTGTTACTGCACAGATATCGATGTCCTCCATGCTAAGGAGAGTTTCGAGTGCACGCATCTTCAGGTTTAGACTTCTGGCGCTGAGTAGCATTACTCTTAGTTTCTTATCCCTTGTGATACCTATGGAGGTGGGTTTGTCTTTTGAGCCTTGCCTAAAAAAGGCACTATGGGGGTAGCAAGAGCCTTTGCCAATATCCGATAGCCCAGGGATGACAGGTGCAAGCCGTCCCTAGCAAAGCATCGTGGCTTGTCGAGCATGTCATCCCAGGCTGACAGGCATTGGATCCCCTTTGAATGACACCAATACTTAAGCCAATTGTTGAAATTGATCATCTTATCTTAATATTGTGGCATAATTCTTGGTGAGGGTAAGATGCTACTCAAGGTCAGGGTCATACCGGCCTGGGCTACATGCTCAGAGAGCTCCTCTATGTCTCTTTTCATTTAGCCCAGGGAGGTACGTCTCAGGCCATTCACACCAGCATGGACAATGACTGAGTCATATTTGTACTTGCCTTGGAGTGACCTAAGTGCTTGTGTTATGTGGCGGATCCTAGCGCCCGACAGGCAGCTCACTGTGACCTTCTCCTTGTTCAGCCTGGTGAGCGAGACGTCAGTGTGCCTGATGATAGAGTCACCTATTACAAGTGTATCAGGTGTGTTGTTTAGCCTTAAGGGCTGTGACTGTTCAGCACACTGGCTTTGTGAGCTGTGTGTTGCACGTGTTTTGTTTTGGGGTAGCGGTTGCTTGGGTGTCTGCTTTGGAGGTCTCTGCTGCTTAGGCAGATTTTTATTTAGAGCCTCCAAGTATGTTTTTGTGTGTTTATGTGTTTGGTTTGCTGTCGTTGTAGGTCTATGTTAGACTGGAATTGTAGTGAGTGTGGTTTCCTTCTCCTCCTGACTGGTTATGCCAGTACTGAGTTTGTACAGTGAAAGCAGGTGGATGGAGGCAAACACTTGGGACATGGGATAGTGAAGTGACTCTGAAGTTGGAGCCACATTGGCAACATCTCTGGCTTCTGGAAAAAGCCCTCTGAGGCAGCTGAAATCTTACACCAACAGTAAGTGTCTTTGTGCTCCCTATACTTATCACTAATCAGACCCATAATTGAGTATAACAGCCCCTTTGGCTTATACCATACAAAGTACCTGCAGCAGATGGAGAGATCTTCGAGGTTTCTAACAATGAAGATCAAGGAATTTCAGCACTTGTCTTACTCAGACTAATTAAAGTCCCTGTCGCTATACTCAGTATCATATACACTTCTTTGGTGAGACTTATGCCTTGCTTACAGAGCAGTCTCTGACCCAAAATTAATGAATTTGCCGCACATCCATAAGTCAAACACAACTACACCTACCCATTGAAGGGATTTAAATATGCCTGTGACATGAACAGGATGTGCTGAATGGACAGATTCAGCTCCCAGTGACTGCCACATCTGTGGAATAGGCTGCCATTTCATGTGGAGCATAGCACCTCTATGACACTGTTCAAAAGGAACCTGGATGAGTGGATGCGGCACCATAAATTGTTACCTGGGATAGAGTCCACAATCCTCCTGAACATGGGCAGGATTTATTAAATACAATCCTGGAATTGACTAAAGTATCTCTGGTAGTATATTGGAATGAAACAGCTAGGCTTGAAATTACCTTCTGGTCAATAGCCTAGTAACCTCCTATGATCCCATGAACAACCAACCCTGAGCAACATCAACAAGCAACCATGACCAGATTCACCTAACACTGACCAACTGTGCTATTCCGTATCCTTATTTGGATAAAGGAAAGCTTCTTTGTTCACCAGTGGGAGTGGGGAGCACTGAGCAGCCTATTTGTCCCTAGAGCAGTGGTTCCAGCCAGAAAATTGTAGTCTATTGGCCATTTTGGGTCAATTCCTAGCTCTTTTCAACCCCTTGCTATAAAGCCCGCTTTTGCGTGATTTACCACGGAGTTGCCCATAGAGCCCCATCGGGCAGCACCGGGTAAACAAGGTTAAACTATTTCTGGCTCCGTAAAGTCTGCTCTTCAATTTTTCCCTTAGAACTTCTCTACTTGCAATCTAAACAATCTATTCTCTATCTCAAAAGCTCAGCACTTGCTCCTAAAGCATTTTTATATAGGTAAAGTACTTATATACTAAACAAAGTACTACATTAGCCTAGAATCTTGAGTACCCATTTCCCTATGGGTACCTTCTGACTCAGTTACACAGCAAACTTTTTCTAGCATGTCGAAGGGTCAGTTGCTAGTGTCCCTCCTGTTCAGCTGGTGAATCTTGGCATCTTGAGGCAATGTTACAATTGCCTCATGTACACAGACAACCCACTCCTTCTCCCACAAAACACAAATACATGTGAGAGATGCAACTATATAGCCAAACTGGAGGCTGAGCTCTCTCAACTCAGGACTGGCAAGACCAGACAGGAGGAGAAGGAAACCACGCACACCACAAACCCAGTTTCACATAGAACTATCACAACTGCAAAACAAACACATAAACACACAAAGACATACTCCGAGGCACTGATCAAAAATCTACCAAAACTACAGAGGCCACCAAAGCAGACACCCAAGCAACTGCCACCTCAAGACATAAGACATGCAACACATAGCTCTCAAAGTCAGTGTGCTAAACAGTCACAGCCCTTAAGGCCAAACACAATGCCAGACACACTTGTTATAGGTGACTCCATAGTCAGACACACTGACGTCCCACTCACCAGACTGAACAAGGAAAAGATCACAGTAAGCTGCCTGTTGGGCGCTAGAATCCGCCACATAACACAAGCACTCAGGTCACTCCACAGCAAGTACAAGTATGATTCAGTCATTGTCCATGCCGGTGTGAACGACCTGAGACATACCTCCCTGGACTACATGAAAAGAGACATAGAGGAGCTCTCAGATTATGTAGCCCAGGCCGGTATGACCCTGACCCTAAGCAGTATCCTACCCTCACCAAGAATGATGCCACAATACATAGACAAAATGATCAGCTTTAATAATTGGCTTAATTACTGGTGTCATTCTGATCCAATGTCTGTCTGCCTGGGATGACATGCTTGACAAGCCACGCTGCAAGGGATGGCTTGCACCTGTCACCCTGGGCTTCTGGATATTGGCAAAGGCTCTGCCACCCCTATAGTGCCTTTTTAGGCAAGGCTCAAATGATAAACCTACCTAGAAAACAAAAATGGAAAAAACTAAGGGTAATACTGCTCAATGCCAGAAGTCTAAACCTCAAGATGCAAGCCCTCGAAGCCCTCCTCAGTATGGAGAACATCGATGTCTGTGCTGTGACTGAAACCTGGTTCAAGGCTCCTGAGAGCACCCCAGCACTGACAGGTTATACCTCATATCATGCCCGCCCCAAAATCTGGACCGAACCACAAAAGGAGGGGGAGTATCCATATTCATAAAGGATACCCACACCTCCAGGTTAGTGGCAACGCACGAAGCATCGGAGACCATCCAGGTGCAATTAACCATAGGTAAAACTGCCCTACAGTTTGTAGCATGCTACAGACCACCCTCTCAAACTCAGGAAACCCACACAGCCTTCCTGAAGACACTGGAGAGTATGAATGTCTCTCCAAACACCATCATATTGGGTGACTTCAACTACCCAAACACAGACTGGGAACATTACTCAAGCCCCAACACCCTAGCCCAAAGGTTCCTGGAGTTCATAAACTCAAATGCTATGGAACAACTAGTCACCATTCCCACAAGAGGAGAAAATATACTAGACCTGATCATCACAAACATGGGGACAAAATGCTCCACACTGGAAGTATATCCCTCATTGGTGAGATCAGACCATAAATTAATCTCACTGGAGATCCACATCCCGCCCCAACCCCAGTAAAAAAGACCACAGTGAAGAACTTCTCAAAAGCTAACTTCACACTTAAGACTGGAGTGGTATCCTTCAAGGCCCCCCGAGCCACTGGAAACCACAACCCACGCTGCTGAAACCCTTACAAATGCCTTCTATGAGCACCTCCAGGAATGTATGGATCAAGCAATCCCTAATAAAATCAAGACCCTTTCCACCAAAGGCAGGCGCCCGGTCTGGTGGACCCCAGCCATAAACAAACTCTACAACAAGAGGAGAAAGCTACTACATGACAGAGCAAAATCCCTAAAAGGGAAGGCATCTCTAATCAATACTAGCAAAAAACTACGATCACTCATAAAATCATCCAAGGCCAACTTTGAGAGAAAAATCGCTAAAGACACAAAAGACAATCATAAGGCCTTCTTTAGCTATGTTAGAAACCTGGGTGGAAACTCCCAGCTATGTTCAGAATTAGTCCAAAATGATACAAAAATAACTGAACCCACAGACATTGCCAACATACTGGCAGACAGGTTCAGTGCTAATTTCTCCCCTCCCTCCCCCCCAAAAGGAGAAATATCTATCCCACCAGAGTCTAGCCTCCCAAACATCTCAGATGCCCAGGTGAGAGCTGCTCTCTCTAAAGCAAAAAACACAGCATCAATGGGACCGGACGGTGTCCCCGGCTGTGTGCTACACGAACTCAATGAGGAACTAAACACACACATAAAGCTGCTGTTTAATCTTAGCCTTACTACAGGATACATACCCAAAGAATGGCGTACGGCAACTGTGGTCCCACTCCACAAAGGCGGTGCTTCTATAAGCTTGACGAGCCTTGTCTGCAAAGCTATGGAGAGGATCATAATGGAACTCATAAATAAAGACATTGGGGACCTACAGACACTGGATCCTACCCAATTTGGCTTTGTCAAGGGCAGATCCTGCCTCTTGAACTTGGTCGACTTTTTCGAAACAGTCACTAAGGCCATTGATGAGGGTAAGGCAGTTCACACAGCCTACTTTGACCTCACAATACCCCATTCGGCATCATTGAAAAGCTCACCAGCTTAGATGTAAACCCATATGTCACAAGATGGGTTGCAAACTGGCTCAAGGACAGAACCCACAGGGTTAGGGTTGCTGGTGCCATGTCAGACTCTAAGCCGGTCATGAGTGGTGTCCCACAGGGCTCAGTCCTGGGCCCCCTCTTGTTCGGCATTTATTTTTCTGAAGTGCAGGCAAACATAGGGGGATGGTGGCTGACAAAATTTGCAGATGACTGCAAACTGGGCACCATAACTGACACTCCATCAGACACAGACATCCTCCAGAGAGGTCTCATAGAAATGGATAACTGGTGCCAGAGCCATGGCCTTAAGCTAAATGCCAAAAAATGTATAGTCATACCCTTTGGGAAAAACAAGGTAACCCCTAATTACCACATAGGTGGTAATCCATTAAACACGGAAGAAGTTATAAGGGACCTGGGGACCCAAGTTGACAGTAACCTCTTTGACACTCACATTGCCAAAGTGGTTAGGAAGACCTTCTACATTGCCCACCTGATCATGAAGGGATTCACATCCAGATCAGGAGAGGTCATTGTACCCCTGTACTCTTCACTTATCAGACCAATGATTGAGTACAACGCATTCAGAATGTACCTTACCCAACACCTGCAGCAGTTGGAAAGACCCCAAAAGTTCCTCACCAAAAGGATAAAGGCTCAAACATATGTCATACGCTGCCCGACTGAAGAAACTCCAGCTCTATTCAGTCGCATACCATCTGCTCAGAGGTGATCTGTGCCTGACATACAAGGCCATGTCCAACCCGGAATTAATGGACATGCTCCACCTCAAAAAATCCAAATCCACCAGAGCCACGAGAGCAAGAGACTTAAACCTCAACAAGGATATAAATAGGACGTGCTGGAGGGACAGATTCATCACCCAGAGACTCCCAACACTATGGAACAGAATCCCAGTCCATGTGAGGCAGAGCCCCTCACTGACTCTGTTCTAGAGAAATCTTGACGAGTGGATGGGAGATCGTAGGTTTACCCCGGGAATCATCTCTGTGTCACTGCTGGACAGAGGCACAGCAAACTAATGGGTATAGTATTCTCATCCTAAGGGGTGGTGAAAGCCACACACTCTGGCTAGGCTTATAAATGCCCTAGGGCAGAAAGCCTAGTATGAACCTATGAACCTATGAACCTATGAACAGCAACAACCAACCCTGATGAGCAACACTGAGTAGTGCCACCAACCAACCCTGACCAGTGTCAACAACCAGCATTCACTAATGTCAAAAAATGATCCTGACCAGCATCAACAACCAACCCTGACCATCAGCAATGAGCACTGACAAATGCCAACAAACAACCCCTGACCAGAATCAACAACCAACATGGATATACCATGGAGCACAGTGAAGGCAGTCATTAAAAAGTGGAGAAAATTTTGGGCAACAGTGATGTTGCAAAGAACTGCATGTCCCTCCAAAATTGATAAAAAGACAAGACAAAAAAAATGGTCAGGGAGGCTGCCAAGAGACCTACAGCAACACTGAAGGAGCTGTGGGAATTTCTGGAAAGTACTGGTTGTGTACTACATGTGACAACAATCTCCCGTATTCTCGATATGTCTAGCCTATGGAGTAGGGCTGCAAGACGGAAGCCTTTTCTTACACAGAAAAACATCCAGGCCCAGCTAAAACCTGCAAAACAATACATCAAGTCTCCCAAAAGCATGTGGGGAAAATGTGTTATGGTCTGATGAGACCAAGGTTGAACTTTCTGGCCACAATTCCAAAAGATACATTTGGTGCCAAATCAACACTTCACATCAGCAAAAGAACACCATCCCCATGCTGAAGCATGGTGGCTCCAGTATCATGCTTTGGGGTTGTATTTCTTCAGCTGGAACTGGGGCTTTAGTCAAGGTGGAGGGAATTATGAACAGTTCCAAATACCAGTCACTTTTGGCCCAAAACATTCAGGCGTCTACTAGAAAGCTGAAGATGAGGAATTACACCTTTCAACATGACAATGACCCCAAGCATACATCCAAATCATCAAAAGAATGGTGTCACCAGAAGAAAATGAAAGTTTTGGAATGGTCCAGTCAGAGCCCAGACCTTAATCCAATAGAAAATCTGTGGAGTGACCTAAACTGGGCTGTGCACAAGAGAAGTCATCGTAATCTGACAGATTTGGAGCATTTTTGCAAGGAAGAGTGGGCAGATATTACCAAGTCAAGGTGTGCCATGCTGATTTCTCCTACCCAAGAAGAATGATGTAATTAAATCAAAAGGTGCTTCAACAAAGTATTAGCTTAAGGGTGTGCACACTTATGCAACCAGCTTATTGTACGTTTTTTATTTTTTATATTTTTCCCCCAATAGATTTGTTTTTGAATTGAATTGTACAGGTTATAGATCACATTAAAGGTGGGAAAAGTTTTGAAATGATTTATTGCGGTCTCATTTTTTTATATTACAAAAACCTGGCATTTTAACAGGGATGTGTACACTATATCCACTGTACATGTAACACTTGAAAACTCACCCAATGAAAAAGAAAGCGTATTATTAGGTAAGATAGCATGGCCTGAAGTGATCTGTGGCAGCGCAGTCAGTAATTATGTATGTACATGCATCTATGGCGTACTTATCTTCTAAGTGTTAGTTATACTGCCAGAGAGGTAAGAGTGGGAAGGAAAGGTAAGAAAGAGTCATACAGGTGGGATACAGCAGGAAAACATACCATATAGGTGGGATACAGCAGGAAAACATACCATATAAGTGGGATACAGCTGTAAAACATACCATATAGGTGGGATACAACCGAAAAACATACCACAGAGGGTGGGATACAGCAGGAAACCATACCACAGAGGGTGGGATACAGCAGGAAAACATATCATATAGGTGGGATACAGCACAAAAACATACCATATAGGTGGGATACGGCCGAAAAACATACAACAGAGGGTGGGATACAGCAGGAAACCATATCACAGAGGGTGGGATACAGCCAAAAAACATACCATATAGCTAGGATACAGCCAAAAAATATACCACAGAGGGTGGGATACAGCAGGAAAACATATGACAGAGGGTGGGATACAGCAGGAAAACATACCATATAGGCGGGATACAGTAGGAAACCATACCACAGAGGGTGGGATACAGCAGGAAAACATACCATATAGGTGGGATACAGCAGGAAAACATACCATATAGGTGGGATACAGCTGAAAAACATACCACAGAGGGTGAGATACAGCAGGAAACCATACCACAGAGAGTGGGATACAGCAGGAAAACATACCATATAGGTGGGATACAGGAGGAAAACATACCACAGAGGGTGGGATACAGCAGGAAAACATACCATATAGGTGGGATACAGCAAGAAAACATACCACAGAGGGTGGGATGCAGCAGGAAAACATACCATATAGGAGGGATACAGCAGGAAAACATACCACAGAGGGTGGGATACAGCAGGAAACCATACCACAGAGGGTGGGATACAGCAGGAAAACATACCATATAGGTTGGATACAGCAGAAAAACATACCATAGAGGGTGGGATACAGCAGAAAAACGTGCCACAGAGGGTGGGATACAGCAGGAAAACATAGCATATAGGTGGGATACAGCCAAAAAACATACCACAGAGGGTCGGATATAGCAGAAAAACATACCATATAGGTGGGATACAGCAGAAAACCATACCACAGAGGGTGGGATACAGCAGGAAAACATACCACAGAGGGTGAGATACAGTCGAAAAACATATCACAGAGGGTGGGATATAGCAGGAAAACATACCACAGAGGGTGGGATATAGCCAAAAAACATACCACAGAGGGTGGGATACAGCAGGAAAACATACCACAGAGGGTGGGATACAGCAGGAAAACATACCACAGAGGGTGGGATACAGCCAAAAAACATACCACGGAGGGTGGGATATAGCCGAAAAACATACAGCAGAAAAACATACCATATAGGTGAGACACAGCCAAAAAACATACCACAGAGGGTGGGATACAGCAGGAAACCATACCACAGAGGGTGGGATACAGCAGGAAAACATACCACAGAGGGTGGGATGCAGCAGGAAAACATACCATATAGGTGGGATACAGCAGGAAAACATACCACAGAGGGTGGGATACAGCAGGAAAACATACCACAGAGGGTGGGATACAGCAGAAAAACATACCATAGAGGGTGGGATACAGCAGGAAAACATACCACAAAGGGTGGGATACAGCAGGAAAACATACCACAGAGGGTGGGATGCAGCAGGAAACCATATCACAGAGGATAGGATACAGCAGGAAAATATACCATATAGGTGGGATACAGCCAATAAACATACCATATAGGTGGGATACAGCAGGAAACCATACCACAGAGGGTGGGATACAGCAGGAAAACATACCATATAGGTGGGATACAGCCAAAATGCATACCACAGAAGGTGTGATACAGCAGGAAAACATACCACAGAGGGTGGGATACAGCAGAAAAACATATCATATAGGTGGGATACAGCTGAAAATCATACCACAGAGGGTGGGATACAGCAGAAAAACATACCATATAGGCGGTATACAGCAGAAAAACATACCACAGAGGGTGGGATACAGCAGGAAACCATACCACAGAGGGTGGGATACAGCAGAAAAACATACCATATAGGTGGTATAGAGCAGATAAACATACCACAGACTGTGGGATACAGCAGAAAAAAATACCACAGAGGGTGGGATGCAGCAGGAAAACATACCACAGAGGGTGGGATACAGCAGAAAAACATACCACAGAGGGTGGGATACAGCAGGAAAACATACCATATAGGTGGGATACAGCTGGAAAAACATACCACAGAGTCAATGCAATAGAGAAAGAAAAAGAAGGAGAAAATAATCTATAATATGAAACATCTTACATTGGCACGAATCAGTGCATTGACATCAGTGATGACATATTCAACACTACCAATCTCTGTGACCTTAACAGTGACAGGGACAGCTCAAATGCTGAAGCCTCCAGGGCAGAGTTGTGACAACAAAAGAGGGCTCAACATTACCCTCAGCACTCCAACACTGATCCCCTCCTCCATGGGCAACATTCAGGCTAGTGCAAGGCACTACTTGATGCTTATGGTATCATTAGAACTGGAGAAAAGCCTCAAAGCTCAGCCGTGTTGGCCATTACAAACAAAACTGAAGTAAATGGCACAAGGAAGAAATCAGCAGGCTGCCCTCAAAACAAAACAATCATTACAGATGAAGGAAAGGATCCCAAGAAGAACCAAATCTCTATCCCCCCAGACTCAGAAGAATGACATCAGACTCATTTCAACCTGAGCTTGAAAAATGGCCACCATAACTTTGTTATAATCAAACTCCACCTTAATGCTACAGTGAGACAACACAGATAGGTGTACAGAGACCTCGGGGAATGAAAGTTTTGAAGCAACAGATAATTTAGATAATGAAGACAAACTTCTGAAACAGGAAAAAAATAGCCAGAATTGTAAACAGAGGTTCGTCCCTGCTCTGGCTTGTCATGTCTGAAAATTCCAAAGGAGAAGATGATGACATCTTGTCTTCTCTTGTACATTAAACAGAACATACTGGAGAGACAGATGTGTGCCCCAGAGAAACAGTGCAATCTAGACCAGTGGATGAAGAACAGCAAATGTACACCTGGCCTGGCATCCATGTCCCTCATGGACAGAGGTAGATTAGGACACTGAGGGCCAGGTATTTATATTTGATGGCAGGACATCATTATTCTTTTGGGAAAACTTGGCTAGGCTTAGAAAGGCCCCTTGGGTCATTAGCCTAGTAACAGTCCATGAATCTATAACAAGGACATACACTGTGGTATCCCTTAAAGTGTGCAGCTGTATCTCACACTATGAGGCTCAAATGGAAGCAGCTACATGGAGGAGGAAGAATTTCATAGTTTTGACAGATATTCAAAGGCTTATGAGTCTTGTCAAAATTTATGTCTTGGTCATATATTCCCTGAGGCTGTGCCTCCTTCATCCAGAAAGGCCATACCAGTCAATCCAAGAGTAAATTTAACATGCAGAAGTTTACTCCATTTGTTTGGGAGTTTCTGGGTTCAGATGGTGTAGAGGTATGTTGCTGTGATTGTAGTGCACAGGGTCTGGGGTTCCAGACTTGTTAGTGATGACTTTACAGCTCAAAAGGTGTACATTGCTTTGAGTATGGTGTACAGAGCCCTGGTTCAAGACCTGGCAGGGCTAGTAATTATCCACGGCAATACCTAGATTTGCTCTAAGCTGCTGCACAATGGTACCTCCTATACCAAGCCAACAGATATTGCCAATATACTGGCTGAGAGATTTAGTGCCAACTTTACCCCTCTCCCCACAAGGACCAATCACAACACCAGTAGATTGCCAGGCACCCAGTATTACTGCTGTACAGATTAAAACAGCACTGCCAAGGCCAAGAATACAGCTTCTATGGGACCTGTCAAAATCCCTGGCTGTGTTCTACATGAACAACAGAGTGAACTGGCACCTCACTTGTGTGCCCTGTTCAACCACAGCCTCACCTCAGGCTTTGTCCCTACCAAATGGAGCACTGCTACAGTCAACCCTCTCCACAAAGGAAAAGCAACTACAGAGCCTGGGAACTACTGTCCCCATTAGCCTAATGAGTCTGATATGCAAAGTTGTGGAATGCATCATCATAGACCTAAAAAACAAGGATATAGGGAATCTCCAAACTCTGGATCCTACGCAGTTTAGTTTTTGTGAAGGGTAGCGCATGCCTACTCAACTTGGTTGACTTCTTTGAGTCAGTCACCAGAGCTGTGGATGAAGGCAAGGTGGTTCATACAGCCTACCTTGATCTGGCCAAGGCCTTTGATACCATTCCCATTCAAGAATCATAGAAAAACTCACTGAGCTAGGCATCAACCCTTATATCACTAGCTGGGTTGAAAACTGTCTCACAGATAGGACCCACAGTGTGAAAGTAGCTGACTCCAAGTAAGACTGCCAACCAGTCATGAGTGGAGCCCCACAGGGTTTGGTCCTGGGTCCTCTCCTGTTTGGTATCTACTTCTCTGAAGTCAAAGCCAACACAAAGGGACTCTGGCTGACAAAGTTTGCAGATGATTGCAAGTTGGGAGCTATTATTAACTCCCCAAGTGATGTTGACATCCTACAGAAAGGCCTCATTGAGACCAATGACTGGTGTCAGAACCATGGCCTTAAGCTCAATGCCAAAAATGTGTCGTCATCCCCCTTGGGAAAAACCCAGTTCCCTTGAATTAACACATTGATGGTGGTCCACTGAACACAGAAGACGATTTAAGAGATCTGAGAACACAGGCTGACAGCAACCTCTTTTTTGCCCACCACATTTCCACTGTGGTCAGAAAGTCCTTCTATGTGGCACATCTCATTACTAAAGGTTTTGCATCCAGGAAGAAAGAGGTCATTGTCTCCCTGTACTCTTCCCTCATTAGGCCAATCATTGAGTACAATACCCCATTTGGCATGTACCTCACTAGACACCTGCAACAACTGGAGTGGTCGCAAAAGTACCTCACAAAGAGGATCCTAGGCCTTAAACACTTGTCCTATATGGACAGACTCAAATAACTCCAGCTATTCTCTGACTCATATCGTCTACTTAGAGGCGATTTCTGTTTGACTTACAAAGCCATGTCTGACCCAGCTCTGTTAGAAATGCTACATCAAAAGAAATCCCAATCCCTCCACATCACATGCTCCAGAGACCTCAACCTCATTACCACAATCAACAGAACATGCTGAAGGGACAGGTTCATAATCCAGAGACATCCCAGACTATGGAATAGACTTCCCATACATGCTAGCAGAGCACCTCACTGGCCCTCTTCAAGAGAAATCTTGATGAGTGGATGGAAAATAGAAAATTCACCCCGGGGATCACTCCAGTGGCTCTACTTGACAGAGGCACTGGGAACTAAGGTTGAGTGGCACAATGTCAGGGTAATCCTATGGGCTAGGCTTGTAAAGGCTCCAGGGCCTAATATACACCTATGAACCTAAACCTGTCCATTCACAATGTTTTATGTATCTGTTACTGAAGCCTTAGGTCTTTGGTTCCAGTACTGGTACAGTCATTGGACTTATGGAGATACAGGAGGTCCAGGACAATCAGGTCTCTAATGATGTGGTAAATAACAAAGATATCTCCCCTAAAAAATCTGTAAGACACTGAATAAAGAGACAGAGCTTCCAGTCTCTCTTGACAGTTCAGGGACTTTAGGCCTGTGACCTTTTTGGTTAGGAACCTTTTGCAATTAGTTGTGTAAAATAAAAGGATTTCTTGAAAACCACTGTCACACGATTCAAAGACAAAAAATTATCATTACATGTTCCTAGGCAACTGATTACATTTTCTTTTTGTAGTGGTGTGTTGTCTATAAAGTATGATAAGGAAAAGGTTGTCTACCAAAGGTCTACCAAAATGACAATACTATGCTTTTTAGCATTTCATTTGAGCCCATTTTTACTATACTAAGAATTTACTAAGGAAAGCTCATGCTGAAGGATTTTGAGGGTGACTTAACAGCAACCCCCAGTTTGCACTTATCTTCTAACTTTCTTATCCAGATGTCTTGTCTCTCAGCTTGGAGGTCTGGGAAGTATAGGGCAAAAGGGAGAGGTCATACCACTAGGCCCTGAGGGACACTGCTGGTCACCTTCATGCATTCCAATGAGGCACGTGTAACTTGCTCTGAGTGAGTTCTGTCTTTCAGCAAGTCTGCTGTCCATCTTACTACATATGGGTTGATTTTGAAAGCCTTTAACTTATGTTTGTTGCCAGCACTGGATGGTGAGTGGTATCAAAGTTCTCGGCCAGGTCAAGAAACACCTTGTAAACTGAACTCCCATTGACTACATACTCTGTAACCCTTTCAAAGATGTTTACCAGATTCAGCAGACAGGATCTATCCTTCAGAAAGCTAAACTGTTGGTGGTCATGTTGAATGAGGCTCTTGATATTATAGTTTATAAGGTCAGATATGTGGTCCATGGCTTTGTTGTAGTTGGATTTGAACCATTAATCAGCTGTGTTCAACTCTGTTCTAGGTCTGTAATTACCTGGATGAGTTGTAAAGCCACACTTAATTAGGGGTGACTAACTACCCTTTAATAAACTGGGGCACCTTGACACCCAATGTAGGATATGTCAAAACAATTCCCAGACTTAGTAAGGAAAAACTTCTTTGAGCAGTTGGTAAATAAACCTACTATAGGGCATAACATTCTTGACCTGATTCTTAGAAATATGCCTGTCTTTCACACTAGTCCTCTAGTATCTCCTGCCCCAGTGAAGTGAAGTTTAATGTGGTTGTTCGGTACCATTAACACACTCTGGAACAAAAATAAAAATAACTCCTTAAATTATATAGCAACTCCAAAATCACTTTTCGCAAGTGAAGCATCAAAAGTATAATACACTCACATACACTCGCTCATACACCCACATGCACTCGTGCAGACACCCACATGCACTCGTGCGCGCGCGCACACACACACACACACACACACACACACACACACACACACACACACACACACACACACATAGTGAAAAACACTATCCAGTCCCTTATGGGAGCCCATCAACTTTGACTAATGAAGCCAACAATAATTATAAATCCTTCTTTAGGTATGCTAGAAAGCTATGAAACAGTACCCTAAATTTCTTGTGCCTGACGGAGAGTACTTCTTAAACAATCGGAATTACAGAGCTACACAAGTATATTTTTCACACTTTATCTAATAGTTCAGTTTCTTTTCAGCACTGCACTGGTTGTATTTATTTGCTTATCAGCACTGCATTGTTTTTATTTATTTGTGTAACAGTTCTGCACTAGTTTACTGCACTGTTTATTTATTCATTTGACTGAATTATTTACTTTTCTGTGTCTCCATTTATATAACTGCTGATCTGTGGTTTAATTTTTTGCATAGTTTGTGGCTTTTGCTGTTGCCCACCCCTACTGTAAATTTGATAAAGGACACTCCTCCCAGTCCTATCTCATTAGCTCATTCTACCTAATACAGACATCATTTGGGAATGTCAAACCCCTTAGTTCCTTAAATTTGCATTTTCCTTCTGTTCCTCTTGTCAATGCAAATGCTTTGGAATGGCTAGTCAACACCCCCACAACAGGTGATAATATCTTAGACTTGGTATTAACCAACATGAGTAACCACTGCAGCATCCCTGCAGTATCATCATCCCTTGTAAGATCCGACAATAATGTGGTCACGTTCAAAGTCACCATCTCCTCAACCCCCCTCTAGCTGAGGTCAAACAAAAAAACTTCTCCAAAGCTGATTACAGCTTGCTGAGGGATGGTACAACCCCCTCCCCCTCTCTAGGAAGTGGTACCGATATCCAAAACTACACCAAATTACTGTACAAACATTTATATAGCTGCATGGAATCAGGAATACCTGACAGGACTAAATCATCCTCTGCAAGGAAGAGTAAACCTGTCTGGTAGACATCTGCAATAAATAAACTCTATAACAAAAGAAAAAAATTGCTGTGCAGGACTAAGAAGGAGCAGGTGTCCAACTTGAAGCAATCTCTCCTTAGCTTAAACAAGCACATAAGAGCACTAGTGAAATACTTCAAGGCAAACTTCGAATCCAAATTGGCCACATCTGCTACAGACAATCATAAGGCCTTCTTCACATATGTCCATAATCTCAAAGGTAGCACCCAGATCTGTTCAGAACTGGTGGTCACCACATATACAAATGCTGTAGATATAGCAAACTTGATGGCTGACAGATTCAGTGAAAATTTCACCCCTGTGCCCCCCCCCCCCCAATCAGTAAATCAGGACATTCCCAGCACCTGCACCATTCCCCTTATATCTATGGATTAGGTCATCACTGCTCTCCCAAAGGCAAAAAATACAGCCTCCATGGGACCTGATAACATCCCAGACCGCATCTTATATGAACTCAGGCAGGAACTTGCAACACCATTAGGCACCCTATTCAACCAAATCTTGAGTACTGGTTTTGTCCCAACTGATTGGAGGACAGCCACTGTCATCCCTTTACACAAAAGTGGAGCATCAACCGATCCGGGGAAATTATATACCCATCAGCCTAACTAGCCTGATCTGCAAGGCCATGGAATGGATTTTCATAGACCTCATTAACAAGGACATTAGCAATCTCTAAACACTTGATCCCACATGGTTGGGCTTCATCAAGGGGAGGCCATGTCTGTTAAATTTGTTGACTTTTTTGAGACAGTCACCAAAGCCATGTATGAGGGGAGGACAGTGTACACCACCTACCTTGACCTGGCCAAAACCTACAACACTATTCCCCACTCAGTCATAAAAGATAAACTCTCTCAACTAGGCATCAATTTGCATGTTACCAGATGGGTAGCCAAATGGGTCACTGATAGAACCCACCTAGTCAAAATAGGGGAAGCCACCTGAAGCAGTAGACCCATATTGAGTGGCATAACCCAGGGTTCAGTCTTGAGGCCTCTGTTATTTGGGATATACTTTTCTGAGGTACAGGACAAAACCAGTGGGCTATGGCTGACCAAGTTTGCAGATGACTGCAAGCTGGGAGCTGTCATCAATTCCCTGAGTGACATTGACATCCTCCAAGAGGGTCTCACCCAAACAAATGACTGGTGCCAGAAACATTGCCTCAAGCTGAATACAAAAAAATGCATCATCATTCCCTTTGGGGGGGAGAGAGATGTCCCTACAGATTATTACATTAATAACAGCGTCCTAAGTATGCAGTCAGTCATGAGGGATTTTGGCACCCAGATTGATAGCAGCCTGACTTTTGACCACCATGTTGCTTCCATTGTATGGAAAGCTTTCTACATGGCCCACTTCATAAGTAAGGGTATCTCATCCAGGGACAAGGAGGTCAACCATGTATTCTTCCCTTATAAGGCACATTATTGAGTACAACGCCACATTTGACATGTACCTCACAAAGCACATGCAGCAGCTCGAGAGACCACAGAGGTTCCTCACCAGGAGGATCCAGGGCCTCAAAAATCTA
Organism: Protopterus annectens; assembly: GCF_019279795.1. Lineage (NCBI taxonomy): Eukaryota > Metazoa > Chordata > Ceratodontiformes > Protopteridae > Protopterus > Protopterus annectens. The sequence continues at coordinate 769,843,316 of NC_056751.1, forward strand.
CCATACACAGATAGGCTAAAAGCCTTTTCCTTTACTCTGTTTCATACAGACTCCTCAGAGGTGACCTCTGTCTGGCATACAAGGCGATCTCAGACCCCACCTTGATGGGACTGCTGCATATCCGCAAGTCAAGCTCCACTCGAGTAACCCACACACGTGGCCTCGACCTGGTCTGTGACATCAATAGGACTTGCTGGCAGGACAGATTTGTATTTCAGAGTCTCCCCCATCTATGGAACAGACTCCCTCTCCATGTCAAGCAAAGTACCTCATTACCCCTTTATAAGTCCAACCTGGATAACTGGATGGGAAAAAGAAAATGCATCCCTGGGGTTACACCTGTGTCCCTGCTGGACAGGGGCATCAGGTGCTGATTTGTCTATGCATGGGTTAAACTCTTGGCTAGTATTATAAGGGCCTCAGGGCCAATAGCCTAGTAACTTCCTATGATCCTATGAGACCTTATATTCTGACCTAATAGAGACTGCCAGTATCCTTGCAAATAAATTCACTGCCAACTTTAACCTCAGAACATCTATCCAAAGCCCTGAAATACTTGAATCCATCATTCCCCCGTATCCCTATTATTTACTGAAAGTGCTAACCAAGACCAGAACTATTTCCTCTGTGAGACCTGACAATATACTCTGTTGCTTAATTAATAGTATTAAGCAGCCTCAAATGCACTCTTTAAAAAACATCTACATCAACACATACAGCCACATCTCTAGTAGCCTCTAGTTTTAAGCCCATTAAGTCATAAACAATCCAACATTCTGGTCATTGGGGACTCCATTGTAAGATACACTGATGTCCTATTGAACAGGATGAGTAAGGAAAATGTCACTCAAGTCATTTACATATCAAGGGGTAGGATCCACCACATTATGCATGCACTCAGGTCACTGGACCACAAGTACCAGTATGAGTGAGTGTAAATGACCTGAGACATACCTCCCTAGACTATATAAAGAGAGATGTCATGCTCACAGAATGTGTGTCCCAGGCTGGTATGAGCCTAGCATTGAGCAGCATTTTACCTTTTCTAAGGATGATGCCATAATATGAACAAAAGATGGCTGACTTTAATAATTGGCTCAGTTTATGGTGTCATTCTAAGGGGGGTGCAATACTTGTCAGAATGGAAGGAGGTGGTCAACAGACCACACTGCTTTGCCAGGGATAGTCTGAGCCTCTCCCATGTAGGTTTTTGAATATTAGCTAAAACACTGTCCTCCCCCATACTGCCTTTTTGGACAATGCCAAACTGAAAGTACTTAGCAAATTAAAAACAAGAATTTCTTTTTTTCAAAACAGGTTTATTGTTTTAACATATAAGAGAAATATCATAACAATTTTATACAAGTAATTAAAAATAGGTATTATTATAACATTCAACAAAACAACTAAAGTATTTACAAAGACATCCACTACAATCAGATCAATTAATTAAACTAAAATACCATGCTATTGAAATTAAAATTTTTTTAACAAATTTTGTAAATTATCCCATACAATAAAATAAGATGTTTTTCTGTTTGTTCTAGTCCTAATTGTGTTTATTTCCATATGGCACACTATATTCATAACATTTTTAAATTCATTGAATGAAGGAGGTGTATCTGAAATCCAATTTCTAGTTATTATTTTCCTAGCCACTGCTAGAATAGACCATAACAAGGGAAGCTTAACCTTTTTAACACTTTGAGGTACAGGTGTGTTGAATAATATAAGAGATTTAGAAATAATGAAATTATCTGTAAAAAGAGCCTGCAAAAATTCATTAATTGACTTCCAGTATTCTTTCAATTTTATACAGTCATAAAACATATGAGCCCAGTCAGCATTAATTTCTACATTACATCTCTTACATAGATTATCTTTATTATTTGTTTTATTCATCATCAAAGGTGTATAAAAAGATCTATGTAAAAATTTCCATGTATAAAGTCTCCAGACAATGGAAGATGTAGTTCTATAAGCAGATTCCAATATATATTGTTTATCTTGTTGATTTGATGGGTCCCCATTAATAGAAGTGAAATAATTCCAGTATGAATATACACTGTAAAAAGTTTCTTGTCTGATAACTTTATGTATGTATGAAAGTTTACCTTTATCAGAAACTTTATGTTGTAAATTTAATATCAAGTAATCAATCAGTGTTGGAATAGATTCTTTAACAGTTATAGACATTAAATCTATTTTATTAATGAGATGTTGTCTAAAGGTCTGAACCTCTAACCAGCAAGTTTCTCTTAGATCAAATTCTTGTTTTAAGAAATCTAGATTTTTAACTTTATTATCAGATATCAACTGATACCAGTACTTTAGATCATTATCTATAGCTAAATGAGTTCCTTCAGAAGTAGATGACAAAAGCATACCCTGAGTATACATTATAGGAAATACAATAAAATTCCATTCCCTATACTTAGGGTGCATGAATATAAAGTTACAATAACTAATAATAATATTTAATGGGTAACAAACCATATGTTTAGGTGTAATAGGTGAAGTACAAAATTCCTTTAGTAACCATAACATGGAGTCATTTACAATCATATTTTTATGTGTTAAGGAGATTTTCATGAAGTGTATACTATCCCAATAATCTTTCCATTTTGTGACATATAACTGATCTATTAATAAAGTAATAACTTTTACAATAGAAGAGATAGTATATAAATTAAAGTCTGGAAAAGAAATACCCCCTTGAGACCAGCTATTAGTATGTTTCTTTAATGCAATCCTAGGTCTATTAGGTGCCCATAAGAAATTTAACATTAGTGTGTTCAGTTTCTTGATAATTATTTTTGTAGGTGGAAGTATTATTGATTGTATTAAGTATAAAATCTTGGGGAATATTATCATTTTAATAATTGTAAGTCTCTCCTCCATAGTAAAAAACATATTATTCCAGGTATTAAAAGATTTTGTATATTAAGAAAACAGGTATTATAATTATTATATATAATAGATTTGATATCTTTAGATAGTATTATACTTAAATAAGTTATCTGACCTGAATTGGGTACATATTTAGTAAAATCACTAATGAGAATATTTTTACGTGTATATATAGGTAGTATTTTATGTTTTTCTTCATTGAATATTAAACCAGAAATACTTTTAAAATTCATCATGTTATCAAATAGAGACTGTATAGAAGAATTAGATCCTGTTGATGTAATTAGAACATCATCTGCAAAAAGTTGAATTTTGGATGTTGTATTTTCATCTATTTCAAAACCCTCTATGTCAGTACTGTTTCTGATTAAATTAGCCCAAGGCTCCATTACTAAAGTGAATAATAGTGGAGAAAGTGGACATCCTTGTTTTGTACCTTTAAGAATGGGTATTTTTTGTGAAACATATGTTCCTACCTTAATATAAGCCAACGTTCCTTTGTATAAATGTTCAATTAGATTTACAAATGCATCCGAGAAGTTTGTGCACTTCATTAAGGTAAACAGATAGTCCCAACTTACTGAATCAAATGCTGAACTTATATCAAGACTAATAAGTGTTAAATCTTTCTTTTTCCTATTTGCAAAATCTATTAATGTTAAAGTTCTTCTTATATTATCAAAAGTATTTCTATTTACAATGAAGCCTGTCTGATCTATATCTATAATGCCGGGAATGATTGTCTTCAATCTATCAGCAAAGATATTCATAAACATTTTATAATCAACATTAAGTAATGAGATGGGCCGATATGAAGAACATCTAGTTGGATCTTTATTAGGTTTTAAAATTGGCGAAATAAATGTATATTGCCAAGATGGGGGGGGGGGGTTTATTAACTCAGTTTGGGCCAAAATAAAAACCTTATGTATTAATGATTTAGAAAAGATTTTATATATCTCTGGTATAATACCATCATTACCCAGTGCTTTGTTTGATTTAAGCTTATTTATTTGTGTAATAACTTCTGTATATGAAATACTCTTGTCCAATAGTTTAAACTGTTGTTTATTAAGCTTTTTATTCATATTTGTGGTTATAAACTCCTTTATTTTATCTTTAAGTTCCATGTTAATATTATTATGGTTAATTTTGTGAAAGTGATTTCTAAATTCATCTAGTATTTCTGGTATACTAGAAACATTCT
>NC_056751.1:769852432-769859932 GCF_019279795.1 Protopterus annectens
TGAAGTTCTTTCTTGAAGCTGGAGTCTTGAGAATTTGTCTTACTGGAACTCATTTCAGACTGATAAACTGACAGGAAAATTTCCAAAGTAATTTCTGACAGGAATATTATTAAGATTTCCTTTCTTTTTTAGATATAGTTCAAGAACTATATAAAACAAACATATTTAGAAAGAAAATTACTTCAAAATTAATTTTTTAAGTAATTAATTCCTGTCAATGTAATGAAATTGGTGGAGCTGAAGAAATCTGCTGCTATCCTGTGTTCATCCTTGGCCATGCCCCCAAAAAACAAGAATTTCTAAAGGTGTTACTGTTCAATCCCAAGAGTCTAAACAAAATACCCCACTTCCTATAAGTTCTCCTCACCCTTGGGAATGCTGACATCTGTGCAGTCACTAAGATGTGGTTTAAAGCTGTGTAGAGCACACTGGTAGTGCAAGGCTGTAATGCCTTCCACACATTTAGACCACGTACTATGCAAACAGGGACTAAAAGTGGAGGTGTCTTGATATGCATCAAAAATAAATATACCTCAAGGCTTGTCAAACAGGACAATGCGGTTGAGCTTCTCCATGTTCAAATCACCATAGACAAAATCCCATACCACTTCCTTGCAAGCAATAGATCCCCCTTTATGACCTGGGGAAACCATAACATGTACTTAAACTTATTGGAAGCACTCACCATGTAACCCAATACCATATTCATGGGTGACTTTGATTACCCCACTGCTAACAGGGAATCCTATACAACACCAAACATACAGGCACAGGGGTTTCTGGATTTTGTAAACAAATTCCCTGGACCAGATTGTCACTACACTGACAAGGACTGCAAATATACTGGATCTGGTCCTCACTAATATGGGACAGTGCTGCACACCCCTTATTGTAATGTCTGCTCTGGTAAGGTCAAACCACAAAGTGGTCTCCTTTGAAGTAAAAATAAAATCAGGAACCCCAGCTAACCCCAGAATATTCAGGAGTACTCTACTGTTAACTTCATGCTATGAAGTGATAATCTGGCAACATTTCTAGCCTTCAGAAAGCCTGAGAACACTGCTGCCTAAGCAGAACTATTCACAGTAACCCTGTACAATTTAGAACAGTAACTGAAAAGAGGAACTGAAAGAATATTTAAAGACTATATGTAAAGATGTTATAGAGACCAAAAATATATAACTGAGGTTTATGGACTGGCAGCTGGGACTGTGGAATTATTTTGAAAATGGAAAAAGAAAATGTTGCACATATTTTGAGTGTACTCAATGTAAATGGTAGCACAGGATTTGTTAAATATAGAGGGCAGCCAAAACATGTTCCTTCAGTGGAAAAAATAATCATTTCACAGAAACTATACAATCCCTGGCCACACAATTCAAACAAACAGCCAGCCCACTCCACTACCCATGCCAGCAGAATACTACAACTACATCAGATCATCTATTTACCTTCAATCCAGTACCCATATCCTCTATAACATCTCTTCTTAAAAAACTAAAACCCACTAAGCTAGCAGCTGACCTTCTCCCAGCTGAGTTTCTGCAAAAAGCAGCTGAGGCATTTCCTATCCCGTCTCCATAATCATAAACCGTACCTTGTCAGAAGCCTTCATCCCCTCCATATGGAAAATGTCCCACATTATTCCTCTCCATAAAGGTGGTAGCTCACTAGAGCTAACCAACTACAGACCTATAGCTATACTCTCACCCCTGGCCAAAATTATGGAAAAGTGTGTCCACAAACAACTGATGGAACACCTCACCAAAAATAAAATTCTAGCCAACTCCCAACATGGCTTCAGGCCAAATCACAGTACCACATCAGCCCTACTATCCTTTTCTAATACCATCAATAACTTCAGAAACAATAATAAACTATCATCTTCTCTTTTCTTAGACCTCTCCAAGGCCTTTGATATGGTGAACCACATTCAACTCCTCCATACATTAAAAAAACTATCACTCAGCAATTCCACACTGAAATGGTTCCAATCCTACCTGTCCAATAGGCAACAGGCTGTTCTATGGCAGGACAAATTATCCACATGCCTACCTGTTACACTTGGAGTTCCCCAAGGATCTATTCTTGGCCCTCTTCTCTTCACCATCTTTGTTAATGACCTGCCCACAATCACCCCCATGCCACATGCATTCAATATGCAGATGATTCGACCATCATCAGCACTGCCTCCAACCTGGCAGGCCTCACTGCTTCAACCCAAGACACCTTCAACCTAATAGAAAAATGGTTCTCAAGACGTCAACTAGTTCTCAACCCCAACAAAACAAAACTACTTACTTTCTCACCCACTAACAAGACTCTTCCCCCCACCTTCTCTATTACATCCTCCAATGGAATCACTATATCACCAGAAGCTCACACAAAGCTATTAGGTGTTACCATTGATAACTCCCTTAAGTTTGACACCCATTTCAATCTAACCATCAAAACCATCAACAAAAAGCTTGTCTCTCTCTATAAAGTAAAACACTTTCTCACTCCTCACGCTAAAATTACAATTGCCAGCACACACCTACTATCAACTCTTTTCTATGCCTCCCCCCTTTTTACAAACCTAAACAAGACAACCCTTAACAAACTTGCATCTTGTTACAATCACATAGCTAGATTTGCCACAAATTCCACCTTTAGAACGCACCACTGCACTAACTTGAAGCAACTAGGGTGGTTAGAGTTTTCCAGCCAACTCCATTTCAACCAACTCAAAATGGCTCACCAGATACTGTATCACCCAGAGAAAACACCAGCTCTGAAAAACATCATTCACGCCTATATTAACCTGCAATCTTTACGCGCCTCCAATACGATCTTAGCTCAAACTACCAAAGCCAATAATTCTGCTGGGGATTCTCTATTCTCAAACTTTGTAGGTAAAATGTGGAACTCCCTACCGACCATGCTCACCTCAGAACCTTCACTCCTACAATTCAAAAAAAAGCTTAAACCCCATCTCAATACTCTCTGGTAATGTCCCTGTTCCAAACCTGATTAACCACTATCATTTACCCTTCTCTTACCTCACTATCCTTAACCGCTTTTTAACAAGGCGCCTCACCTTTGTAACTGACCTATTTTTTTTTTTATATGCTGCTATTTTTTTTTCCCAAGATGTAATGTATCTTTATATTTTATTTAGAACTCAACTATCTTCCTTTTTTTTTGCATTAACAATGTTCATATGTCTGTTATGTACCTGGAGCTTTTCTCCCCGGGCCTCCGCTGAAAATGGACATGTATCCAGTCGGACTGTCCCGGTTAACAAATGTAAAATAAAATAAATAAAATAAATTTGATTAATGAATGTGATAAACAAAAATATTTTATTTGTGGCAAAACATGGCATAAAGCAAGAAAATGTGATATGAAACGTAAAAAATGTGGAAAACTGGACATACATGGGCGGGTTGTGAAGCAAATGGAGAAGTTACAAGAAAAGATGGATCCAGTAAATAACAGACAGAAATATAGAAAAAAAAGACATGTTAGTAGACAGTAAAGAACTAAAAATATAATAATAGATGGAAAAGATGGGGAAAAGGAAAGTAAAGAAGAGGTGCTTGATGTAAGTGAAGAGGAATATGTAAACTGGCAAGAAGTGAGGGGAAGGAAAAAGTCGATAGAAAAAGGTGAAAAAAGGAAAAGAAAGTTCAAAAGTGTAGCTGTGAAAGAAAACAAAAATGGTAAATGATGAGAAAGGGGATAATAATAATAATTTAATTTTAAAGGCTGAAGATCTTAGCATTAAATGTTAATATGAAGAATAGTAAGAGAAGATTAGGTATTTTAGAATGGTGTCCTTCACTTGATACACACATAATTATATTAGAAGATACTAGAATCCAACAGAAGAAGAAAGGTCAGTAACGGAAGTATTATGGAAACATTATATGGAATATGGGAAAAGAGGAATAGGAGTATTATGTCAAGGAACCATAAAAATCTAAGATTATACAACAGTATAATTGGGAAGAATAACAGTAATAGATTTAAGATGGAAAACAAATGTTTACAGAATTATTGCTATATATGCATATATAACAAAGAAAGACAGAAATAATGTTTAATAAATAAATAATGTTGGTGTTAATAAAGATATAATATTAGTGGGGGGGTTAATTGATACTAAAATTATACATGAGATAATGAAAAGTGGAAAGCTATACATATGGGATAATAAACACTGGACTTACAGAAAAAGTGAAATTTAAACCAAAATTGTCTATCTTTTAGAATCTGACAGTTTAAAAATCTTGAAAAAAGGGATATAAAAGACAGGCCCCTGGATTCACGAAGCTCCATGCAAGAATAAGGCTATTCTTGCATGGAGTGGTTTGTCTCCATTTAGGATAGCAGCGCGCCTTGCATATGCATGAAGGCGCACTGCTATCTAAACTAAATGGACATGAACCAGGAACAAATGCAGGGGGTGTGTGTCAGCAGTGCCTGCACCTGAAACATGCCCCCTTCGCTCTGAAAGTGCCAGACACAGATGAGTGTCAAACTATATAATATTAGAGCCTGGCTCTAATATTATATAGTAAACGAGTGTCCACAGACACTGAAATGTAAATAGCTAAGATTTCACTGTCTGTGGACACTGAAAAAAAAAATAAAAACTACAAACACCTAGAAGGCAACAGCCTTCAAGTGCACACCCCCAAATACATGCACTCTTGCCCTAAATGCATAGAAGCAGTAGGGCAAGAGGAAAGGAATAAAAAATAAAAAAATGCAATATTTTTTTTCATGAAATAAATCTGAAGTTTAAGTGTCATGCAGCTTGTTTGCATGGCACGCCACTATGCTTAGCCTGGCTGAAATCCTGAAAATGATAGGCAAGTGCTACTGTGATAGAAAGCGTCATCAAGCTGCTGTAGCGTAGTGGTACTGCATGGTATAGCATGTAGAACATGTTTGGTTCAAATTCTCCACTCTGGCAAATTATTTAATAAACTTTTAAGTAATGTGAATGATAGATGTCAATCATAAGGCTCATGTATAGCACAGTATGGGTGGGAATATGTAAAATATAAATGTAAAAAATAATTTATAAATTTAATGAAAAAAATAGATTTAAGCAATGCTTTGCGAGTGTAAGCATTGCTGACCTGCTTTCAGCTCTGCTTAGCTGGTGTAAGCATTGCTATGCAAATTTGCATGGAGCTAAGCATAGTACAGCATATTAAACTGGCTAATCATGAAAAAGCACAGGAAAACTGCCCAATTTAAACTGCATAGGCGGGAATACAGCCATAACCATTTGGGATTACACACAGTAGGACCAAAATGTCTGGCGATGGAGAAGGTGTATGCTTCCGAGTGCAACGTTGGGGCACCCAGGAGTCCAGGGTCATGGTTAGGCTTCTAGTTAAAAAACATGATGGCAGGCTGCTGCAGGGCCAGTACCAAGGCTGGCAGTACAAAGTGGAGGCCTGGGACCAGCTTGCACATGATCTCACCAGTGTCACTGGCATACCCTGGAAACTGGTGAGCAGGTACGTCATCACCATAATGACCTGAAGCAGAGGAGGGGTGCACTAGCCTGTATATATATATATATATATATATATATATATATATATATATATATATATATATATATATATATATATATATCATTCTGCTGTAAAAGTCAGGAATAAATACCTGTGTCAGGCTGCTAGTGTTACAATGGAGTATTCCCAGCTGCTGTGTAATACAGATATCAGAAGTGTAGCAAACAAGGTACAATATGCAGGAGAATAATATTAGAATATGTATGACTGTGTCTGAGTGAATCTGCCAAGAAAGTGCCATGTCAGGGCTACTGTAACAGTTGTAAACAGTCAAATGTGCAATCCAGCTAATGTGCACATGTTTCACAAACAGTGACACCAGTGTCAGTTGTGTATGCATAATTTGTACTGAAAATGGGAAACAAATAATGCAACATGTCATAATAAAAGTACTGTGCACAAAAATATTTACTAGACAGAAATGTCACAATCAACACACAATGCCTCTCCAGTAGCCCATTCTGATAAGGACTAGGCCTGTAATTCAATTTTGTACACACAGCACTGTTTGAATCCAGGGAACACCACTAACATCTCAGTCTGGTTCTACAGTTTTAAACTGCAGTCTGAATAGGAAAAATAATGTACTGCAACACATACATTTTCCATACAGGGCACACAGGTAAAGAAATCTGAATAGAAGTACTAGTATAAAGTGTATAACTATGAAAGGTGTACAATTGCTGTGTCAATCAGCCCCAGTCCTACAAATAGATGCAAGCTAGACATCCACACTCTGCAGTCTGGACCAGACAAGCCCCTCAAGCATCACGCTGTCACGGATAGTTTCCCCAATTGACAAGGAACCTGCACACAGAGAATATCACAGTAGATGTATGTGGAAGACACAACACACATTCCAAGGTCTGCAACTAATATGTGAATCTGAAATATGTGTAGAAACAGCAATGTAATGTGCACACAGTTAATCTGCACAGGCCCACAGGTAAATAAATTGGTATAGAAACAGGTCTGATGTGTATAACTAAAATAAGGGTACAACTGCTCTGTTGATATCTACAGCTGTTGGTGTGCTGTAGCAGCCCCATGACCCAGGTAGAGTGTAAGTGTAGTCAGAATGTAGAGTAGTGAATAGCAGTGTACTGACAAATATACTTGATAGCAGTTGTCAATTGAATCTGTTCCCTTCCCCCACCACTCAACTGATCCAACCATCACACTGAAACCAACATGGGTATATTCCTAAACAAACCTTTACTGTTGGGACCATTGTTCCATTTGGTTTATCATTGTTTAAACTGTGTGCATACTAATATTCCCTGTTGAATAATCATTAACTGGCATGCGGTTGCAATCCTGAATACCATTCCATATATGCATGGGTTTTGTTTGCTATGGCACTGTTATAATTGCACTCTTTTGGGTAAATGCGAATATCCATGCATGTTATTTTGACTGTAATGTGCTGTGCATGACTAACTAATATTCATTGTTAATTTCCACACCATAGCACATGTGAGAAGGCAGATCCCAGCAGATCTGTGTCTTCCACCCCACCTGGCTGAGGCACCCAGACCTCCCTCATCTGCTGGTCCTGCACCGCCCTTGGGTGGAACCGCTGCAGGGGATTGGGCTCACCCCCCCCCTGCAAGTGAGCGTGTTGAGGATGTTGTCACCTGGGATGAGGTTTGTGGCATGGTGCGCAGTGTCCCCCAGACAGAGCTGGATGACCACCTTGCCAGGTGGAGGGCATGCTGTCGCAGTTAGATGGGCAGGTGGCCCCTCCAGCCCAGCCCCCAGCACAGCCACCTTCAAGGCTGTGAAGGAGCATTGGTGACTGCCATCTGGTGGGGACATCAGTGCCACTACTACCATGTGGGGGGCTCATGATCCTTGGATTCCTAACCACCTTCCACGTCAAGGTGTTTACCCACCCATGTGTCATACACTGCCCCTGTCT